>NW_022280040.1:7244774-7261902 GCF_004355925.1 Anarrhichthys ocellatus | reverse complement strand
TTTTTTTTTTTTTTTTTTTTTTTTTTTTTTTTTTTTCCATCGTAATGACTTTTACTGTATCTGTATCAGCTGGTTTTGATGTTGGGGACTACTTCTTTGTGACATCTTACGATCGTTACTTTTGTTGTTTTCACAGGAATGCCGCGGCTGCCTTTCTTCCCGGACAATCGGTTCCGTGGAGAATTTGAGGCGCGGCACGCTTGGCCAGAGCAAGGCAACCGCCTGAGGTGGGTGTTCTAGACAGAATGACGCTAATGTCCCAACTGTAAACTCGTGTAACTTTATATGTATTATAGATGCAGTTGTTTTTGTGTTGTGTGTTTAGCAGCTGGTGATAATGAATCATTCTGAGGGAGCCCCTGTTTAGGGCTTTGGCACTTTTATTGTTAAGCTCTGTTGTATTTTATTTGGAGAAGAATCTATTAATTGGCTGACATTAATTATTATAAAAGAGAGTTGTGTTTGTGTGTGTTTCAGGGAGGCTCCGGAGGAGGACCCAGCGGAGCCTGAGGATGCTGGAGGTCGGGAGGCCCCTGGAGCTGCAGGTCTGGCTGCAGTGGAGCGTCTTCAAAGAGCTGCACAGCAAGAAGACCCCCGAGCCTCCCAGGGACAACCGTCACCCCCTAAAAAACCCTTCAGGGCACCCAGCGTGCCGTCCCTATGTGCCTTGGCGACCCGCGCAACCGTCCACCTCATGACTGGTGAGAGACCACGTAGGATATCCACTGACGTGAAAACGTGTCTCGTCGCTTTGTTCTACTGAATGTCGTCACTCTTGGCCCTCAGCTCCCAGCATGCAGTACAGCAGCAGTCTGGCATGCCTCACCCCGGAGCTAGCGGAGCTTCTGCTCAACCACATGTCCCGCGAGAGGCTCCTGCGTCCGCGCACCCTGGAGCTCTTCTTCGGCTGCCCGTTGCAGAAGTTTGTCCTGAACTGCTACCCTTACTCCACCAACGAGCTCCTGCGGCAGTTACGGGCCTTCACGGCACTGAAGCACCTGAGTCTGGTCAGCTCTCCTCTCATCACTGGTACAGAAGTTCATTTCAGGGTGGAAATTTTGGGCTTTTCAGTTGCCATGTTAACTTCTGCGATATTTTTTGCTCAATGTGCCGTTTCATTTGAATCTCCTAAACGTGTTCTGTCCAGATTCCGGGCTGTCAATCATTTCCAGTCTGCTCAAACTCCAGTACCTCAACCTGGCCTCCTGTAGCAAACTGACCAACTCCTGTCTGCAGCACATCACAGGTTAGGCTTTCCACAAACTGTCCTGCGAGGAGGCCAGATCCCATTATAAGCTGCTCTGTGCTGAATGGTTAATGTCAACAAACATCAACACATTTCCCTTCTCTGTGTCTACAAGGTTTAAAGAGCCTGTGTTTCCTGTCGCTGGACCAGACCAAAGTGACAGATGCTGGGATGGTGTTGTATCTCCAGTCTGCTCCGTCCTGTCTCTCTCAGCTCAGCCTGAACCAAACAGCTGTGACTGAAGCCACACTGGCAGTCCTGCCCACCTGTGTGCCACAACTGAGGCTCCTCAGCATCAAGCAGACGAAGGTACCACGGCTCTACCGGCCACATCTGACCGTCACGTCTGTTAACTGAGCAGCCGGTTTGTTGTTTTATGTTGTTTTTTTTCTCATGACGTTTCTTCGTCTTCGTGGGGTCTTGTTCTGCCAGGTCAGTGATGTGTCGGCATTGGCGGAGCTGTCCATCCTGCAGACTCTCATCCTGGATGGGACATGCGTGACGGAAAGCTCTCTGGAGCACCTCGCCAGCCACCCTGCCCTGTCGTCCCTCAGTGTGGCAGGAATCCCCGTAGCAGATGGTGATCACGCCCTGCAGATCATCTCAGGTACGTAAAATGGAAAGAAAGAAATGACGGGGTCTGCGGTGAATCGAACTCTTAAAAATAAGAGGTTTCCTTCCAGGTTTAAAGTTGACTCAGCTGACCCTCCCAGGACGCCACTTGGTGACAGACAGCGGGTTGTCCTTCCTCTCTAGACTGTCTCTGCTCTTAGAGCTGGACCTGACGGACTACACACAAGTCACGGACCAGGGCGTCTGCCAGCTCTCCACCATGAACAGGTCACTCCCACACCGTACGACACATGCAGGTCATTATAACAGCTGTCTCGGTATGATGACAGCAGAGATATTGACAGGAGTGTTGCGTGTACGTCGTTGCGTAGGTTGAAGAAGCTGTCACTGAGCAACACACAGGTGACGGATGCAGGGCTCCCCTCGCTGCGAGGCCTGCAGGAGCTGCAGGAGCTCTGTTTGGACCGAACGGCGGTCACCAGCCGAGGAGTGGCCGAACTCGTCACCTGTCTGCCGCACCTCCAGGTGATTTTACTGCCTAGCACCAACGTGGTTGAAGAAATTGTTGAGAAATTTGCTGCTTTGGAACTATGCGAACCTCTGCCCATATTGTCGATAATAGTAACAAATTCAAATGTCTGAAATGATCTCGTTTTAATATGCTTGTCAATGTTTTTTAGGTACTGGGGTTAGCCAGCACTCGGGTGGGCGACACAGTAGTGAGGAGAGGTCTGATCCGCTGCAATCAACTTGTGAAGCTCAACCTCAGCCGCACGCGGATCACAGACCACGGTGAGGTCTACAATCACTGACCCTGACTCCATCACCACACACAAATGTGACCTTTTCTCACACGGGTGAACAATCTCGATGCATTTTTATACGTTTTTTTTTTTCTTTCTCCCCCTCAGGTCTAAAGTTCTTGAAAAACATGCCTCTAGCTCAGGTGAACCTGGACGGCACCGGCGTGAGTATGATGGGTATTGCGAGCCTCCTCTCTTTCACTAACATCAGCAGCATCCGGGCGAGCAACACCCGCAGCATCCCCCCAGACGACGTCTCGGATGAGGAGTGGGAAGCCCAGTGAGCATCGAGAGCTTCCGTTGGTCCGTGCATACTGTACCTGAGCATCCGACTGCTGCGGTCCTCCTTTAACCCCGGAAACACGCTGCTGTCTGGATACTGAAACACTCCTATTTGCACTGTTTCATACGTAGCTCGGGCCACTAATCTGTCAATCACAGCCACTACCAAGTTAAAACCTGAAACAAGAGCCTAGGGGATATATATATATCTCTATCTCTCTCTCTGGAACAACTCCACCCGACAAACGTTAAAGCCTTATAGGTAGGAACTATCCGTTTTTCTCTTCGTTGGAGCTTTTTGAGCCGACCGGCAGGAACATATTAAACGTTGGAAATGTAACTTATAACACAGCATGTATTTTCCGACTGTAAAGACTATCAGCCTGATATGTTTGAATTCAATTAAAACCTAAATAACAAGTTGTCAGTTCAACTAAATCTTTTTTTGGATGTGGAGTCGGAGTTATTAAAACTAACATTGAAGCTTTAGCTGTATTTGCGTCATGTTGGATTTATTAGAATGCATTTCAAAATGAGATGTCTATTAGAATTAGGTCTTTTAGTGTGAATGATTGGCACTATTAATTGTACAGTACATGAGGAAAACACTAGACATCAATTGTCAAAGATAAAGTATCGTAGAGTGTTGACACCATGACAAAGTATTTGCTCAGTTTCTCATTTTAATTTTATTTCGACTGCAC
Organism: Anarrhichthys ocellatus; assembly: GCF_004355925.1. Classification (NCBI taxonomy): domain Eukaryota; kingdom Metazoa; phylum Chordata; class Actinopteri; order Perciformes; family Anarhichadidae; genus Anarrhichthys; species Anarrhichthys ocellatus. Next base: position 7,258,294 of record NW_022280040.1, on the reverse strand, counting down.
TTTTTCTACCATGCTGCTAGATGTCGGGATCCTTATGTTACATAATTGGTCTACGTAGGCATCGTTTAAAACAAATGTTTCCTGTTCAAAGAGAAGTTGATCTGTGATAAAGTGGTATGTGGCAGTGAGAACACGAGTCGTGTCAGTTAGAACTTTGTGAGAAACTGAACATATTCATCCTGGTAGCAGAGTTTGGCCAAACTTGTTTCTTTGACACTTTTCCTGTCCGACGTAAACAAAGCTTTACTGTAAGAGCTCATAATGAAGAGCTCATAACTTGTGATGTTACTGCAAACCACCGAGTCACTTAACTTTTTAAAGTGCATTGATTCGGTTGATATTTCATAAATGGCTGTATTAGCATTGCTACCATCTTGACCAGTTTAGCCATTTTCAGTTCCATGGACAACTGGGTGAGCAGCAGCAGCGGCATACAGTGAGACTAAGATGAAGTAGGATCTATGCAGCCATGGGGCTCTCAAGTCAGAATCCAAAGCAACTTATTTTACTCACATCCAGTTCTGTCCTCTTGTTTACAGAGATGTAAGATAGTTTATTTTCCCTAAAGGCTTTTGATTTTTGGATACGAGCACTGTATTCGTTAAGTGTAAAATAAAGTCTTTGAAATCCTAATATGCTGTTTTTAATGTTCCGTTTATTCAGACAAACCTTTATTGCATTACATTGTTAAATAAGGAATTGTTAAGAACTGCTCTTTTACACAGAAAAAGAAAAAAGGTCAACTTTTAAATATAAAATATGACCTAAATGCTGCTGCAATACATGGTGGGATAAAACAACTTTTCTATGATGACAGCAGAATGGAATGCGTCCAAATTACACTGAGGTGATTCAGATGAATCAGCCAATCAGAGTGCAGCCTGAGGTGAGAGGGAGGGCTGGATCGAGTGGCACTGTCAAACAGAGATGGAAATACAGTACATGTACAAGAGACGTGTCCGATAAGATGTGTAAGAGATTGTTTCAGTTCTGTTAACGACATTTCCTGCAATGTAAACCCTGCTTGTCGCCTCAGGAGCTTGCAGGTCAAATCCATGATACGAGATAAAGGAGTGGCTCAGAGTGTGACGTTTCTTTTAGATGTCATGCGCTTGCTGCTTCTCGATCTTTGATTTCAAGTGCTCCTTGTATGCCAGAATGTCCCTATTCCACTTTGTGATGGTTTGATTCTCGCACACCCAGATCTCCTGAGCCACCTGGAGAAAGAGAGACGACGATTACACTCGAGGCCTGCGCCATTTTAAAAGCAAACATTAAATGAAGTCAAATGATAAGATATTTACCAGTTGAATTAGCCTGAAGTCGTGGCTAACTAGCATCGTGCCGCCTTCAAACTCGTTGATGGCCTCTCCCAACGCGTCAATGGTCTCGATATCCAAGTGATTGGTGGGCTCGTCGAGGAACAACAAGTGAGGGTTCTGCCAGGCCAGCCAGGCAAAACACACCCGGCACTTCTGACCATCGGACAAGTTCCTGATCGGACTGACCTGGAAGACATTTCAGTTGTAAATTTAGAGACAAGTGCAGACAAAGCAAAATAACTAAATTCCATTTAGCACTTTCCCACGTTGTTCATCTGGAGGAGTATCCCAAGCCTACCTGCTGTTTTCCAGTCAGCCCGTAGCGGCCGATGATCTTCCTCATGTCCTCTTTTTCTTTGATGTCAGGATAACACTTCATCATGTACTCCAAAGGAGACAGGTCCAGTTCCAGCTGCTCCGTCAGATGCTGGAACACGAGCAGATACACAGAAGACGTTTAGTTCTACAGTAAATATACTTTTTATCTCCCAGGTCTAACATTTGCCCTGAATCTGATGGAGCCTTTGGAAATTACAACCACAAAAAAAATATTCCTTTGTATTTTTACATCAAAATCCAATGATCTTTTCTTCTAGAGGGCGTCTTTAGGTATGCTCATACCTACAATATGGCAATATCATGACATTTATCCAACAATCAATCTGCAATTTTAGTGACAAGGGAGGCTTGTGTGGAGCCACAGTCCTCTGTAGCTACATTCTAAGCCCGCCTACTTTAAAGCGGTCCAATCATGTGCCAAAGATCTGATTTAAATCCCTCTTGTAACTGTACACTACTCAAATATTGCGTTCCACTGGGACTTTAAAAAGATGACGTCGACAGTGTTTTACCTGGTGATATCTGCCAATCTTGACGTGAGAGTTTTTGCGGATCATGCCATCAGTGGGGAGGAGCTACAAAAAGAAAAAGGAGAATGAACTTCAATACTCTTGACAAGTGCAGGTTGTTGCATGATTGTGGGGGAAGGACTGTGCCTACCTCTCCCATCAGCAGCTTAAGCAGCGTCGACTTGCCGGCTCCATTGGGCCCCACCAGAGCCACTCGTGTGTCCAAGTCAATACCAAACTCTAGGTTTTTATATATGTGCGGCTACAGGAAACATTGAGAGAGAGAGACTGAGAAATGCATCCATACGTCAAGTGGACAAAGCTCCGTCCGTGCTGTAGTGTTAACTGTACTCACTGTCTCGTCGCTGTACTTGAAGCTCACGTTCTGAACCATGATGACAGGAGGAGGAATCTTCCCACAGGGATGAAAGGAAAATGACAGAGTCTGTGGCAGACAAGAGGCAGGCGTTAGTACCAGAATATACATGTTCTCTCAAAATGTGTGGCCCTTTCTGACAAACACTGAAAGTTTCCAAACCAGCCCGACCACATCACCTTGTCGCTGACAACTTTTTCAGTCAAGCCCGAGGCCACCATCTTCTGCAGCGTCTTCTCTTTGCTCTGTGCCTGTCGGGCGAGCTTCGCAGAGCCGTGACCAAACCTGGCAATGTAATTCTAGAGGAGAGGGATGCAAAAAGAACAGTGACTACAAGTGTAATATGAAACTATGTACAGAAAGAGTTTGTTAAAATCTCTTCTAAAGACAACCAGAGATGAGTTTGAGTCTGCTCTGATCGATCCATTGTGTGCAGTGGAAATATACCACCACATGGTGTCTCTCGTTTACCTTCATGTGTGTTATCTGGTCCTGTTCCCAGTTGAAGCGCTTCATCTGGTTCTCTTCCAGCTCCTCTCTGGTCTTCACATACTGGTCGTAGTTGCCCTTAAAGCAGAAATAGATGTGCACGGTTATCCAAGAGGGTGGCACACAGACACATAATTAGTAACAGCCTTTTAGCGTGATGAGATCACATATAACGAGCTTATTTAGGATGTTCCAAGGGATGCTGAGGCATCTTTATTTTACTTAAAGGTGGTTTCAGCCAGGTGTGCTTACCGTGTAGTATTTCAGTTTTCTGAGATTCAGGTGGATGATGTTGGTGCACACACCATTCAGGAAGTCTTGAGAGTGTGAGACGAGCACAAGGATTCGCTTGAACCTGACAACGAGAGCCAGGATGAGCACCACATGTCAACTGTTACTGACTTGTACACAATTGAGGAAGTAGGGGGTGAACTTACGAACTGAGCTCCTCCTCCAACCACACACAAGCATCCAGATCCAAGTGGTTAGTGGGCTCATCCAGCAACAGCATGAAGGGCTTGATAAACAGGGCCCTAAATAAATAAAGTCATTCAAATTTATATTCAGAGGAAACTTTTCATTGTGAAACTGTTTTTTTCTGTATACGTCATCAGCTCTTTAGAGAATGCAGTGCGAATCAAGAGCACGCCACCCAAAACATATCGCCATAGTAGCTCCGCCACAGAAGGATGCATCACATCATGTCACTGAATGGTGTAACACAAAGCACTTCATCTTTACCTGGCTAGAGCAACACGCATCCTCCATCCTCCACTGAAGTCCTTGAGTTTCTTCTTCTGCATGGGGCCGGTGAAACCCAAACCGTGGAGAATCCGAGAAGCTCGCACCTCTGCCTTGTCCGCATCCAGCTCCTCCAGACGCTCGTACAGCTCCATCAGCTTCTCACACTCGGCTATGCAGGGGTGAGAGAAAGGCATTCAATATCAATTTCAATCAATGTAGCTATAGTATAACTATATACAATAATAAATACAAAAACTGTTGCCCTCTGCAGTTATTGCTTGGTACATGACATTTAACTCACAGTCCTCAGCGGCAAGTCTCTCTGCCTCCTTCTCCAGCATAATCCTCTGCTCATCCACCTCCATGACACACTCCAGAGCAGTCTTCTCGCTGGGGGCCATCTCCCGGGTCAAGTGGTAAATATCTATGTGCTCTGGAATGGGAATCTCACGGTGCCCGATGGCCGACAACAGCATGGATTTTCCTGGAAGACATAAGTCGATAAGAAAATTAATTTTACTCAACATATCAAAAATCCATCCTGTGCTGCATTTATCCCACCTCTACTTAGGGGAACTGCTGTATACAAGCGAATGTGCAAGTGTGGTGACTGATAGGATACGGACTAGTATATATAATTTGCCAGGAGAAATCTTTTTACCTGTGCCGTTGAGGCCGATGAGACCATAGCGTCTGCCTGAGTTGAGCTCCAGGCTTGTGTCTGCTAGCAGCTCTTGACCATGGAAGGTGAGTGACAGGCTGGCTACATGGACATCGGTGCTGTTGGGGTGCGAGGCCAGTACGCCGGTCACCGCCCGTGCCTCCGTCTTCGCCAGCTCAAATTCATCCAGCTCCTTTGTCAAACTGACGATCCCTATAAAGAAAGCAAAAGTTAATACAAGACATCTCGGGAATGATACAAGCCCTAGGAAATCACAACTAAGCCTATACCAATTACTCAAAGATCAGTTCTCCTCTCACCATTGCTATCAGCTCCATTGAGCTGAGTCTCTGCTTGGTCACCCTCCTCACCCTCCTCATCAGTTCTCTTGGTACGCTGGCGATTTTTGGCAGCCTCCTTCTTCTTCAATGCCTTCTTCTTGGCTAGGTCGGATGGCATGGTTGTGAAAGGCTAGAAAATAAAAAAAAATAAAAAAAAGGACACAAATAGATCAACATTCTTATTCTCCAATATAATATACAATGTGATGTAATTGTATGTATATTGTACCCATATTCTCACTTATTAGAAGATTTCGATAATATCTGACTGGTTTAATGAGGGTTTAAATCTGGGTAAAAAAAAATGGCTAACGGTAATAGCCTACAGAAAGTAGCGTGTGCAGAAACTTACATGACGCGCGGCTTAACCGGCGTCATAAACGTGCCGGTAAATGAACTCAGGGTGTAACGTTAACTTCATCTCCAGTTGACTTTAAGGAAGGAGCAACGTTAATGTGGTTAACGGTAACCGTTAATGATGACGGTGACAATGCTAACGAACACCGGCGGCATTTTGATTTCTTCCAGTCCCACCTGCTCGCACGTTGGGTTCCTCGCATTATACAGCCTGATAGCCCCACTGATAAAAGCTAAAAAAAAAAAAAAAAAAAAAAAAAAAAAAAAAAGGTAGCGGATGCCGCCAACATTAACGGTAATTTGTCCCTTCAGAGTGAATTAATAATCGACGACAGTACACACATAGTAGTGTTCGCTTTATAAAACAGGATGTCATATAACGTTATAGGGGAAAGAACTTAGCAAATTTGATTAATTACCGTTAACGTTAGCTCTCTAGCTAACAACGCTAGCTAACCACAGCTGACGGGCCTGAGCGGCTAAGGCTAACATTACGCAAGGCCCAACTAGCTAGCTACTACCAAGCTCTGAAAGTGGCTAACTCGGCGGTTAATGTTAGTTTTTCAAGCCCGTTATTTACGTTTAACATAAAACTGTGTATATCAGCCATTTGACCCGTAGTTGTCAGACCCAGAAAATATCTCTTACCTAGATAATGTGTTACTGGTCTCGGGAGCACACCGATGTCTCGTGTACAATTTTGCCGGGTGGATGTAGCCGCACGCCACACCGCCAGACGGACCATATATGGCCATACAGGGGCGGTGACAATTAATCTACCCGCCCCTTCCCGTGGGACTGCAGTAAAATGTCCTTTTACTACTTAAATTAATCGCATATTTAATTTATAAATCAGTAATAATATATTTGTTGGTTGGGACTAACTAGACAGAGGCTCAATTATTAACTCTAACGTTTGCTAATAAACCTGACAATAAAACTGTGATGTAACCATATAGATAATGTTTCTAAGTGGACCTTTTTCACATATATTTATATATTGACACTTATACATATATCACATATACCATCCTTATCGCATAAACACGCATAAATCAGTCATAGGTGATGCTGCAGCAGCTCAGCGATGATGAGGGTAAAACCTTAAAGCTACCGGTAAACACCACAGAAGAAGAAGAAGAAGAAGAAGAAGAGGAGGAAGAGGAGAGGTGTGTGTGGCACACAGTTTTTGAGGAAGTCAAGAAACTGAAGAAAATGGACGACATATGGCTATGCGTGACGGATTTTTTACCCGCATCAATGGTGAAAAATGGGACTTATTCCTTCAAGATGGATCGACGAGAGACATATCTGCACTAAACGATGCTAGCCTGCTAGCTTGCTCTGTGATGTTTGGTCCTCCGACACACAACGTTAGCTGTTAAGGTTAAACATTTAGACACGGAGGACAGAACTTTTGAATCCTCTTCCGTCTTTTTTTTTTTTTTAAATTACCGACTAATTGGAGTAACGTAGACTAAAACGGTTAACTTTACCAGGTGACGTTTGGCGTCTTGCTACACTAGTTAGCTGACTTTAGATGCAGCTATTAGTGTTAAAGCTAGCCCCCCCAAAAATATAGTTCAGCTAATTAACATATCGTTAATGAATACCCTGAGTTTATATGACGTAACCAGCTTACACCGCCATAAACGTGAATAGTGCTACGATATTTGCAAACCAACGTTAGTTTATGACGTTAACCTGCACGTTTCCAATTTTAAGCATCTTCAAATATGAGGTCGAAGATAAGACAAAGTGTCTTACGTTTGCTAAATCTTACGAGGTAACGATAGGTTGATTTTAAACTTTATAACGACTACCTGAAGACAGGGACACTATGACATTTGAGGCCATTTTCTCTTCCCCTAAAATAGGTTCATCTTTAGCTGGTACATTTTTCCAGAGCAGTCTCATCTAGTCTAGCTCATTACTTCTAGATATGCGTCTTTCCTCTTTTCTGGCCGTGTTTAGGCCTGTTTTACCCCTCATCCTCGGGCTGTCTCTGGGCTGCAGCCTGAGCCTGTTGATGGTGTCCTGGACACAAGGGGACACCGACGACTCCTGTGGAGATGAACTGGGCAATGGGAGGCTGTTCAGGGCCCGAGGAGATGCCCAGAGGGACTCGAGGGATGGGGCCAGAGATGAAGACGTCCAGCCACGGATCGTGCCCTATCACCATGACCCAAACAAGCCGCACAAGAAAGTCCTCAGGTGAGTGTGGAAGTCCAAACACCACAGTAATGTTCTGTGAAAAGTTTGTGTCAATGGTACAGAAGGGCTTTTTGCAATAACATAGCTACATGCAGCCCTATTTCAACAAATTGCAAGACGGATCCAGAGGATTTCCATTTGCTAATTCTGTTAAAATCTCCCCTGCAATAATCTAAATGCACTGAGCGGGATATACAGTTTAGTAGGCAGATAGATTAGAGATCAGTCAAATCTCCCTTTTCATGTCTTATTTTAAATCTGACAGCTGATTATTGGATTGATATCTTATCCGGAAATCTATATTTCAGTCGACTGTTATGAGAAATGATCCCCTTCATTCTGTACGTCCTCTATTTATTTGCTCTCTCCAGAACTCGTTACATTCACACTGAACTGGGCATCAGAGAGCGACTGCTGGTGGGTGTGCTGACCTCCCGGGCCACCCTCAACACGCTGGCCGTGGCGGTGAATCGCACAGTCGCCCACCGCTTCCACCGCACCTTCTTCTTCACGGGCCTGCGCAGCCCCAAGGTGCCTCACGGCATGGCCGTGGTGGCGCACGGCGACGACCGTCCGGTGTGGCTGATGTACGAGACAATCCGCCACCTCCATCAGCACTACGGCTCCGACTACGACTGGTTCCTCTTAGCCCAGGACGATACCTACATGCAAGCGGATCGGCTGTCGGAGCTGGTGGGCCACCTCAGTGCGGGCCAGGACCTTTACATGGGCAGGGCGGAGGAGTTTATTGGCGGGGAAGAGAAGGCACGCTACTGCCACGGCGGCTACGGCTACCTGCTGTCCCGCAGTCTGCTGGCCCGTCTGCAGCCACACCTCGACACCTGCCGTAATGACATCCTCAGTGTGAGACCCGATGAGTGGCTGGGCCGCTGCATTATTGACTACCTGGGTCTCAGCTGTGTGGAGGTGCACCAGGTAAGACTAATGCATGGGCAGCAATAGAAACGTGCATGGTATTTTGATCAATTTGACACAGTTGTATCAGTGGGATATCGGTATTAACATTTCCTTTTCTTCTCAATGTTTGTGTGGCTCACAGGAGATGACCTACCGGTACTTTGAGCTCGGGAAAAACGCAGATCCAGAGCGTGAAGATGGCGTTCAGTTTAAAAATGCCTTCACGGTCCACCCTATATCGGAGCCAAATCTCATGTACCGGCTGCACAAACGATTCAGCCAGATTGAGCTGGAATGGACGTACCTGCAGATACAACAGCTACAGGTTCGTAATACTTGACACAGAAAATTCCTGAGTAATACAGTATTTCAACATGTCAGGAAAACCAAAGACAAGTGCATGAAGTGTTACATTCCAGTGTTATCATCCTGTGAATACGCACGCCTGAGAACCCTTATCATGTAATTTGAGTAGCAGCTAATGATGGCTCATTAGCATTGTGTTGACATCACTTTAAATGTGCTTCACGCCACAAAGCAATCACGAATGCCTTAAAGAGAAGTGTTTACACATTAGACAGTGAGTACGTTTTTAGCTTTTATTATTTTTTTTCTGTGTGTGTTCCTCAGGTGCAGATCAACAACCTGAGTGACCTGACACCAGAGGGCAAAGCCGGAGTCACGTGGCCCATCGGAATCAACCCCCCCTTCAAACCAAGAACCCGTTTTGAGGTCATAAACTGGGAGTACTTCACAGAGGAGCACATCTACTCGTGCATCGACAGCTCCCCCAAGTGTGAGATGAGAGGGGCCGACCGCGCGGACGTGAACGCAGTGCTGGAGATCGCGGTGGAGCGGCTGAACGAGCGCTACCAGCCCCAGCTTCGTTTCCGCAAGCGCCGTCTGCTTAACGGCTACAGGCGCTTCGATCCCACGCGCGGTATGGAGTACGTGCTGGACCTTGCGCTGGAGGCCTACACCCAGAAAGGCCACAGTCAAGTCATCGCCAAACGGGTCAACCTGTTGCGACCGCTGAGCGCCGTCGAGATTATCCCCATGCCCTATGTGACTGAGGCAACGCGGGTGCAGGTCATCCTGCCCGTTACTGCTCAGGATCAGGACTTTGTGGGTAACTTCCTGGACATGTACGTGATGAACACGTTGGACACACATGACAATGTGTTACTCACGTTCCTGTTCATCTACGATCCCTTCGATGCGCAGCGGGTCAGCGAGACCGACGTGTTCGCCGGCATCAAGGCCATGATCGGGGAGGTGGAGAAGCGCTACGGAGACGTGAAGATCCCCTGGATCAGCGTGAAGACGGAGGTGCCCTCACAGGTCAAGCTGATGGACATCATCTCTAAGAAGCACCCCGTGGACACACTGTTTTTCCTGGCCGGCGTGTGGACGGAGGTCAACGCCGACTTCCTGAATCGCTGCAGAATGAACGCCATCAGCAACTGGCAGGTGTTCTTCCCCATCCACTTCCAGGAGTACAGCCCCGCCGTCATGTACCGCGACCAGCAGCCCTCCGCGGCCTCCTCCTCCTTCGCGTCGGAGTCGCTGCGAGACGGACACTTCGACCGTCACGTCTTCGACGAGGCCTGCTTTTACAACGCCGACTACATGACCGCACGGACCAAGATGGCCGCCGACATGTTAGACAACGAGGAGCTGCTGGAAAGCATGGACGTGTACGACATATTCGTGCGTTACTCGGGCCTGCACGTGTTCAGGGCCGTGGAGCCGGCGCTGATCCAGAAGTACGTGAGGCGAGCGTGCAACCCACGATTCAGCGAGGACATCTACCACCGCTGCGTCCTCAGCAACCTGGAGGGTCTGGGCTCACGCTCACATCTAGCCATGGCTCTTTTTGAACAAGAGCAGGCCAACAGCACCTAGGAGCCTGCCTGGACTCGCACAGAGTAATGTGAATTATTATATGGTACTTTTGTGACCCATACAGGGAAATTCACACCCTTATATTTGGCTGAAAGAGTTCAGGACCAGCTAAGGGACAGCATCATCTTGCTCATGGACACTTTGACCAAGAAAATAAGTTCTCTTCCAGCTGAAAATCTCTTTGCTCAGAACATATGAGTACCACACCTTGACCTGACTCATGAGTCTATAACTTTGACTCAGTCTTGTCTAGACTTATGATGAGTGACGGAGGTGTCTGAACGGGATTACTGTTACATGTTTTCCTGCCATTCTTCTTACAGGAGCTGAGCAACAATATTTATACTTAAAAATATAGGAGGGTGTGTGTGTGTGTGTTGAAATACAAAAACTTGAGCTTGAGTCTTCCCGAGTGAAGATGTTTAAAATAATACTGGAAACAAACTGAAGCCGTTGGCTGCCTTTTCTTTTCTTTTTTTAAGAGGTATTAAAGAGTGATATTTCTGTTCGGAGTTGTTTCTTTATTCAGAATAATATAATGCGGTCTGTCCGGTCTGTCCGGTCTGTCCGGCAGCTCTTTACTGCAGCGCCTGCAGGCAGTGAACAGTTTGTTCCACAGCAGCCGGCCCCGCCTCGTCTCCCCACATTGAGTCAGTAAATCCCCACCCCGGCCCGGGCCTCCCTGGGTTTTTTTGGCAAGTGTTTCTGTACACACATGTCTTTAGGGAGAGAAGTGAACTCAGTGGCCAGGGGGGGAGGGTCGTGTCTAGCTAGCCAAGGTCCCTATAGCCTAGTGGTGTGGGTGGCTAACCTTCACAGCGAGGTGGTTGAACAAGCTGAATGGATCACTTCACTCTGCCTCAGACGGTCTCACTGAGGCCCCTTAACCTCCCCCCCACCTCCCACCCACAAAACTTCTCCATGTTGTCGGGAGAGTAGCGGAGCAGCCGGGTGAAAGAGGCTCTTTCTGAGGTGGGGAGCGGGGCCGTGGAGAGGGCCTCCACCTGCTCCCTCGTGGTGAGGCCGGCGGACAATACAATGCCTGTCTGCCACCTCATGAGGAACGGAAAAATGTAACCCACCAATGAGCTCGGGCACAAAGTCAACATGTTACTGAGTGTGAGAGTGTTCCTTTAATGAAGGGCTGCTTACTTATTTGCATAATTGGTTCCTGCATCTGCAGAACAGTTAACAGCATAGAAATGGAATGTGGGGGAAAAAACATAATCTGCTTTTTATGGAGTGGAGTGCTTTTGTGGTGGAAAAGAATAAAGACGTGGATATCAAAGGGTGCATTTGAGTAATTTTGCCCATGGATGTTTGAGAGTTCTTAAAAAATGAAATGAGTTTTATCATTTACCCGTAATTAAAGAGTCCAGGTAGGTGACACTCCTTGAGACCTCAGATACCTGTTATTGTCAGCAGAAATACGTAGGTATACTTAAGTATATGTGCTCTTTTGTTTTCCTCATATCTAGTCATCGTATACTGTGCAGCATTAGCACACAGAGCAAAATCTATATACTATCAACAGTACACTGAATATATGAAAGTTGAGAGATTGCTAGATTTAACATTTTACTCATAGAAATTCAAAATATTTTGGTCTGTGCTTGGACTTAAAGTATATGATTATATGTATGTAAAAATAGCTAGATAGCTGTTATTTAAGAAGTCATAATACGTATAAATTAAATGGCTAAAAGAATTTTGCCCCCTTTTTCAGTTTTGTCTCAAGACTTCATTTAGTGTTTTATGACCTTTAGATGTGGAAACAAGAGGCACTTCAACTACTTCATATCTTTCTTTAATCCCAGTGACATTTTGTACTGTCATTGATTCTTGGCTATTATTTCTACAAAATGCTGAATCATCACTTCAAAATAAAAAGGACAACCTAGCGTTACTAAACTAGATATAAACCAAAATTCAAGCCTTAATTTCATCATGTTTCAAGGATCAGTCCTCCAGTTTGTCGTTAGGAATAAGTATTTAAGTATATTTCCACCTTGTAAAACATTTAGAAGTAATGCAGCTTTAAGAGGATTAGTTTAACACATTAATGTGTACATTTTTGCAGCAAAGCACCTGAAGAAATCTAATCAGTTTCTATTATGTCCACATCAACACGTCACGTCCATAAAGGTGAAATAAAGACGCTTTAGATATCATGGCATTTACAAACTTTGGCAAGCGCTTCTTTATTTACATCCAGGCTGTCTCACAATGTCACAGCTGTTTTCCCTTTTTTTTTGTCTTCTTTTTGTAGAATCACCAAACAAGTTTGTTCGTTAACAGATGTACAGTGTTAAGTATACTATTACCTCCCTGTCGGTGACGCTCGGACAACAGTGTAAACAGAGAGAAAGAGCGGTTCCCACTCTTCACAAACACATGCAGGGGGTAGGGAGACGGAAAAACATGTCGACAGTATGTCAGGGTTTAGTGACAGGAGACACAGTAGTCGTGTTAACATTTCTGTCAGATATTTCGGATGCTGTGGTGCTCAAAGCTGAGGTCACCCAGGAGTTGCAGCTTCGAGTTTCCTCCACAAGAGGGTGCAAGTGAATCAGTGACTGAATGACAAGAAGGTGAATCAGGACTAAGAGACTACCAATGACTACGCGTTCCTCCTCTAATGAGTGCAGTTATTATAACGTAGTCCTAGTAACAAAAACACAGTTCAGAAGAAAAATCACACCTACAGTTAGTTGCTGGTAGGGCATATCATTTTTGGCAAAAAAGTTTCCAGAAGGCATCTCAACAAAATTATTTTGCTCGTCACACAGACTGCTATACGCCAGCTTTTTTTTGATATTTACACACACACTATCTCTTCAGATGTACTGATCTAATGTCCATGGAGCATGCATAGGTCATCGTGAAATCATCCGATCACTTGTTGTGTACGCTGGGATCATAAAGAGGGTCTCACCCGGGACGAGAGGAGAGTCCCGACAAGAGAATTACAGCACAGTGCAAAGGAACCCAGAACAGGTTCCAGGCTTAAAAAAAACTGACTGCGGAGAAGACGACAAAAAAAGAAGAAGAAAATCCTTCCATCTGACATTACAACATATACATACAAGTCAAGTGTCATTTAAAAAAAAGTGTAAAAAGGAGATCGGTGCAGATTATACCATGTGTTACAGCTACTGAGAGTCTTTCTTTGTTGCAGCTTCTAGCTCCCACGATAGTAACGGGAGAGACCTAAAATAAATCACCCCAACCCAAGATAGTACACAGAGGAACACTAACATTCCTGCCCTACTAATTCAAAACTCATGGAGCTCCCACAATGCACCACGTAACTCCCCCCCCACCCACCCCCCCCCACCCCCCCCC
>NW_022280040.1:7224601-7244674 GCF_004355925.1 Anarrhichthys ocellatus | reverse complement strand
CCTTAAACAAACACACAAATAGTCTGTCACATACTGTACAGTTGGCCCTCTTAAGGGAAAAAACATATGTACATTCACATCTCTAGAATCGTTTTCTTCTTCATGTAACATAAAAAAAGTGTAGGAATGGACAAAATCCTCCAGACCTGGGGTTTAGTGTTCATTGCAATAACAGTTTTAGAGTTTGTTTATAAAAACCTGAGGCCTAATTGGCTACAAAAGGCAAACATTTGGGACTGAATCCGCTCTGAGACTACCCAGATTGTTCAGATTTTTTTATGACCACCTTACAAGGGAAATGTTTTTGCAATTTGCGGTGAAACCCCAGGTGCAGTGTTTTTTGCCCACTTCTATTTCAGTGATCATGTTCTCTTCTTCTTGTTGCAACCTTTGGTAACACCTTCAGGACATAAACACGCGACTAACACGACACAAGGAGGAGGCAGTGAGCGACTTTGACGAAACACATCAGTCCCAACATGTATTTAGGCATATTTGTCATTTTTGCTATGATTAAGGGAGGAAAAAGCTGGGAAGATCAATACTTATTTCTCCTTCATTAAAACACTATCCTTGTTGTGATAATCATGTGATATAACTTCAGTTAACTTGTCTAACACTGTTTACTGGCGAATAACTCTAGAATGAGACACACTGGAGGTTTGAACTGATTCACTCAAACCTGAAAATGAATGAAATCCACACCTCGGGGGTTATAGATAGAACTGATTCCTGTGTCACACCATAATCTCTTTGCTGGTGTAGTTAATCAATATTTAAAAAAAAACACTCTCCTAATGAGAACAAACTAAAAAAAACACACACAGTCACACTTACAATCAAACAATAAATCAGTTTCAGAGTTGGAAAACATGAAATTTGAAGACTCGTCCAGAAGGAAACTCTTTTTCGAGATGAGAATCCCCCAAAAAAACACCGCGGTGTGTGAGCAGCCGGTTCAGAGTTCGTCTTGACGTGTGTGTGTGTGTGACGTATTTACAACAAAAAAAAGGAGAGAGTAGCGATGAAGAGGAGGTCTCCGAGGGTCTTGACCTCGGAAGGGTGCAGCTGAACACATGCGGTTAATGATGACGTCCTGACGGTCCTGCACGAAACGGGACAGATGTGCAGCGGACGCACGTGTGCATCGAGATCTGGGCTTCCATACGTGAACATCGCTCTTCCTCTAAACTTCACATTTTTGCATTTTCTTTTATCACTTTGACAAAAGATTATTATTATTATTATTTGTTTTTTTTTTAGGTCGCCGCCATTTTTAGAGGCTTCACCGGACTACAGCGATGGCCTCACACGCATATACACACACTCACGCAGAGATTCAGGAGGGCCTGGATTTAGGTGTTGCGGACAGCCAAGGCCTGCTCCAGCTCCTGTCTCCTCTGCTGGATCTGCAGAGGAAAGGAGGAAAGGAGGAGAAAGGAGAAATGCGTCGCCTGAGCATCTGGAGGCCGAGCTGGGAAGTTGTTGTGAAAGTGAGTGTAAAAGACGTTTCCTCACCTTGCAGTAGAAATAGCGGCTGACGGCCTCCTGGGACCAGGGCTCGTGGTAAAACTCCGCCCTCCTCTCCTCTTCAGGATTCCCGACTACGTCTGTCATTAACTGCAGCCAGCGAGAAGGAAACCATTAATGACAGGACCAAATAATAACCAACATTAATATTATATGTGACAGGAAGTAAACATGGCAACACCACAGTCAGTCCACTGCAGGTCAAAATCACAGAAACAGAAATATTCAAAGTATCAAAGTTAAAGTTGTCATGAGGCGACATAATGACCCCTCAGTGTGACATTATATTATTATGTATTATTTAGTCGTAGTTTTTAGTTGTAGCTGGTGAAAATTCAAATATATATTCTACCAATTTATATACAATTGAGTGGTTTAATCTACAATCAATATATATTGAATCTATAATGCATCATATTTCATAAACTGAGAACATCATTTGTATGTTTTGATATTCAAAGTGACTTCCTGCATTTTATTACCCCCCCCCCGAACATATGTCCAAATAAACGCAGCGAGTTGTTTCAATGGAACTTTAAATTACAAAAGAAAAGGCATGAGTGTGTGTGTGTGTGTGTGTGTATGAATATCAAACCTTAAGATCTCGGCTCTGGGATTTGAGCCAGTCCTGGATGTAGCCCTTGGGATCTCTGGAGAAACTGAGCATGAAGTCCCTCTGGATCTTCAGCTGGTTGATGGACTCGATGGTCTCATGGATCTGAAAGAGAAACAGTTACAGTACATCAAGAAAATGTTCTTTATTTATTTAGCATTTAACTAAATAAACTCTGCATCCTGATAATAAAAATATCAAAAATTATACTAAATCTAGTAAAACTGATTCTGTGTTTAAGTCTCAGAATCAAATCTCCAAACATTTAAAAATAGGAAACACATATTTACTCAGTACATAACAATGTTTATAGATATAAACATCAGGGGCAACAGAAGAAAAGTTCTCCAAACCGGCTCACATCAACAGTTCAGTTCTACAAAATGAAACTGTGTCTAAAGTATGTTGATCTTCTCAAAAAGAATGGATCACATAGAAACAGATTTATCTCTAAGCCGGCGTATCAGGGCCATTGTAGGCACAAAAATAATAATGAATTAATTACCGAGCCAGAGGAGAACGGTAATATTTGAAGTGAAAAAAAGTTTGAATTTACGAGATTTTAGTCGTTAACTTGAGAGAAAAAAACTCTGATATTCTCTTTGAAATAACTCACACGTTTAAGAGAAAATGAACTGGTAGAAAGAGTGTTCTCTTATTAAGGAACCGCATCGCTTCACTTTGCAAAGTTGGATCAACAAGGAAATAATCAAACTACCAGAATCAGCAGACATTACTGTGACAGTTCTCAGAAATGTGTGAGTTCTTTCTTGCAAATGTATGACGTCATAATCTCAGAGTTCTCTGATATTTACAACTTAAATCCTTCTTTGAGTATTACTACCCTCTCCTGGTTTCGTTTCTTTTTTTACCTTCAATGGCCCCGATAAGATATTGCTCTTTTAAAATGGTAATAAACTGGCAAAACATTGATCTACTATCACCCTGTGCAAGCAAACTACCATAAAACAACAGCTCCTGTTAAAAGTAGAGTTACTTGTTCCCATGTGGAACATTTACAATTTACAACATGAAAGGTGAATCAATCCAAAGCTTTCCTTCTGTGATGCTGGTGATATCACCTTGTTGTCCAGTGAGGCGATCTCCTGCTGGTTGGCGGTGGAGAGGAGGAAGCTGCTCATCTGGCCCTTCAGGGGATCCTCCACCTCCACGTCGATGTCGTAGCAGGCCGTCTTCTTCTGGTCGTTGGGATCCACGCTGGCGGAGAGCAAACGTTCATTTGTACAGGAGATAAGAATTACGGAACATAGAGAGAAATATTTCAACAAATCCTTTAAAGCATGTCATGATGCCTGCAAAGAGGCTGAATCCATGTTCCCTAATTAGATACGTCTTTTCCTTTTTTCTACAAGAGCGACAAACATAAGTCAGACAAAGATAAATACATCATGGCACCACTTCGCATTGAAAAACGTATACATGGACATCCTCATACTTGTCTTATGTTGTTGTTTGTGGGTTAAATAATAGTTTACCTGATGACGTGGTTGATGACGATGGGGTCGGGGGGTAGGAGGAGGTTGGTGAGGCGCTGAGGGATCTCAGAGAACTTCAGCCGAGGGCAGTCAAAGATCTGCAGAGGAGGGAAAGAGTCTGTTAATAATACACACAGTGCCAAAACACATTTATCATGGGGCGTATTAATATGTACGGCTAGGATAATTGATTTCGCTAAAACAAAAGTGGAGGCATAAAGACAGAGTTTTCCTTTAGAGTTAAAATATATATTTAAAAAGTGTAGAATAAAAGAGCTCACTGGCTGATTTTACTTGTATTGTAGAAGACTAATTTGTTCAAATGGAGTTTGTATCGTGTATAATTTGGAAATTACAGCGGTCAGTATTGCAAGATAGATGTTTTTACTCGCATTGTCGCAGGAATAGCAGATTTTCAGCAACACGGATATTAATATTTATGCAACAACAGCGTGATTTATAGCACACACACACACACACACAGAGTCCCGTACCTGTTGGAAGTACTTGTCACAGTTGATGTACTCCTTGTCATGGGAGTCCTGCAGCTTGTTGGTCTTGACGTACTGCCAGAGGGCCTGGATGATGCAGGAGCGAGTCTGGGTGTGAATGCCAAGCAGGCGAGCCAAGCGAGGGTCCAGCTTAAACTGGGGAGGCTGCGGAGACGACATGATCGCATTACAACACTTTCTTTTTGTACGACCGCCCACCTCGGAGCCTTTACATCATCGCATCTGGCATCCTTATCGTATTTTCCCCGGGCTTGGAGACAGATGTCAGGTTCAAAATGGAGTCTCCAATGCACTCTGTAATGTTTCTGGTGGTTTATCAGCGATGTGAAGCCTGCGGGTTGTCACCACAACGGTCTGATGTATTAACTGTGCGGCGCCCTCACCTGGTAGTCCAGCATCAGCAGCAGAGTGCAGCGCACGCTCACGTCGCCCGGCCTCTTCACCTGGAAGCCGTCCGTCTCCTGAGTGGTGGGCGTGCGGTGCCACTGAAAGAGCAAACCGCCGCAGAGTGACTACACACCCCAAACTGAGGTGGTTTATTCAGACTGAATTGTCTTTTTTATATAGTATCACACTTCATTTCCTGTTGGTTTCACGCTTCATTTGAAAGTGTGAAACAAACATACACATACCTAGAAATTATGGATGATATATTTTACAGTTTAAAACACACACTGTGCTTTAACATGTGCATATCATCCATCATCGTCCAATACAAATCCTGCACGTTGTATTGACTGTACACGGACAATGTATACAAGCATATACTTATACATAACCATGCGCATTTTAAATTTGTTCAATACTTTGCTTTACGACCAAATACCTACAAAAACTTGACTTTGTGTTTAGCGCTCATTAGCAAACGTTAGCATGCTAACCCCCCTGAACTAAGATGGTGAACATGCTAAACACCAGAGTGTTAGCATTGTCATTGTGAGCTTTAGCGTTAGCCTTATTGAGTGTAGAACTCTTAAAAAAGAATACTTCTTGAACTTTATCTTTAATTGTTGATTTATATTTAATGTTACAGAGAATTACTTCAAGATGTGAATGTTTTTCAGGGGCTTTAATGAAGCTGCAGGAGATTTGGCCGTTGAACAAATGTACAAAAGAAGTCATTGAGTGCACCTGCATCCAGCAGCCTTGATCTTGACCTACAGCATGGAGCCTGTGGTTCGGCGAGAGGTTAAATATCTGCAAACTAGCCATGCACAGTGTGCTGAGAAACCAAGATAGCAAGAGGTTAACCATGTGGCTGTGAAGCTGAATGTTATCACACCCAGGATCACACCGTCAGCGCAGAATTGAAGTGAAACAGAAAAACTCAATTAAACTAACTATTTCCAAATTATTCTGTGTTTTAGTCTTTGTGTTTACGTATATCGGAACCTCCTCTGTATATAACCGCAGAAGAAATGCTTTTTAACGTCTCCATTTTATCTAGAAACTGAAAGGAAAAGCACTTTAAGCTCCGTCTTCAGTACAGCGGATTGCAGCAACTTGGCATGCAATACAGAGTAATGTCTTCCTCCAACCAATGGCGGATTCAGAAGTACTGATTTTACCTCAAGGTAGAGAAAGAAATTCTTTTGATGGAAAATCATTGAAAGCGATGCACCTGAGTGCCTTTGCCAAAATACCCTCTTTAAAGGAGGAACCTTGAGAAGTCATAATTTTTCGCTTTCGAAATTTCTAAAGCTTTTTATTTTTTTTCCGAAATCAATACATTTAGTGAGGATACAACGTGAAGGGCAGCTAATGATTGTGTTTAATTAGTAAGCACTTGTTTTCTGCAGCTCTAACACCTGCATGTTAAAAAAACAACCTTGCACAGTTTGGGGGAAAAAAAAAGTCTGTCCTTTCTGTTGTTTTAGAAAATCTAATTGTTAAAAAGAAGAGAGAGGGCATTCCACTCGCTCTGTCTGTTTGATTTTGTATGAATTCAAAGAGGGTGGTAAAAAAAAAGGAGCAGGTTAGTTGGGGTGAGTGTAGCTGGAGACTTAACCAGACGTCACAAAATAACAATCTTTAGTGAAAAACCGTCACCGACCCTCACTGCATGGCTGAACAGAGTCTGATTCACCGAATTTGGATGTACAAAAGCTATAATACTAATGGATGTGAACTATCAAATTGAAGCTTTTAGCTATGAAGTGACAAGCAAGTTGTCCAGAATGTTGAAGAGATAAAACCAAACACTTAAGCGGGGAAAAATAAGCCAATTAGATGATAAAAACATGTGCTTTAAGAGAAGGTCTCATCATGCAGCGTATTAAAAACTACAGCTGTGAAATGCAAGTGAGCCATCGTTAATGTAATTAGCTCCACCTGTGATATCACTCCACCTACCAGCACCTGTAAAGGTCACTGATTAGCATGTTGTATTTTGTTTGTTTAATCAAAAAAAAAAAAAAAAAAAGGCAAAGTATAAAAATTCCTTTTGCCTTTTTACGATCATCAACAGTTTTCTGGCTGTAGCTTCATTTTTGAGGCTTTCTACGTTTTGAAGCTAAAAGTATGTATGAAATGTGAAAATTGTGGGAATGAGAGTAACTTTAAGATCATTTTTTAAGGAAGATATTAAAGCTTCTCTCCACTCTAACGTTGACTTGACTCACTTTAACTCTGAACAATCCAAACAATAAAAAAAATCTGATTTCTTACTGAGCTTCAAATAAAGTTTTAAAGGGATTTAAAAGTTAAATAATACCCAGAATGTATGAAAGATGTGTAACATTCTGAGAGTATGAACGAGTAGAAAAGAGCAAGAAGAATCCAAATACAAAGAAATGAGAGCCAGAGCCATGTAGTGCTACCTCTACTGATTCAAATACTGATATTTGAAGCTCATTCATTTCAAAACCGATGATCATCATCGTGAACACTTGAAAGTCTGCAATCATTTTGTCAGAGCAGGTAAAAGGTCATTCTAAAACGAGCCTCTTCCTCTGTGGTCAAGATGCAGCGGCCATGTTTGAACTAACCTCAACCAGGTGGTTGTCAGGACCGTAGAGGTCTTTGTCCAGCTCGATCACCAGGCTCTTAAAAAACGAAGAGAACTTCTTCTTCTGCTTCCCCGGCTGTGAAACGGACAGAGAGGGCTTGTGGTTAACGAATGTGTGAATCGGAAGCACAAATGCAACAGCAAACATTAGCCGCCGTGTGTTCGCTCGTAGCAGTCATCAAAAAACGCACAATGGGCTGAGTGAGATCAGCATGGAAAGCGAGACACTAGACACTAGACACTAGACACTATTCTCAGGGTCCATTTCCTCCAGAAATATTTGAGGTTTGAGAAACCTAAATGCTTCCTACCGCTGTGAGATGACGTCTTTGCTGCTTGCCCTGCTAAGAACATCAGAGCTTTTTTCAAGGGACGCTAAAAAATCCTTCTGCTTTTCAAGCTGCATCTACAGTCTCTCTAAACACTCTTCACAACAGCAGTCATTCATTTTTATATTCCGAGCCAGACGATACTTTTCTGTCCAAATTCGTTTGAGCACATCATTACTGACTGCCGGCCCAAAAAGACCCAGAGCAGCACGCGTTCATGCTATATGGGGAGATTATGATCTCAGTTATATCAATTTTTAAATATCATAAGTATGAAACAATAAATAAAATAGACACTGTGTATTTTAGAGGAACAAAACTCACATCGTCTATCAGCTTCCCCTCTACTCGCAGTTCCCACGATGCAATGCTGCCATCTGAGTCATCGGCGTCGGGTCTGGCCGGGTTGAAGGTGTTGGAGATGTAGAGCCTCAGTTTACGCTTCTGCTGCTGACACAAGGGCACATAACAACACCACAAATTAAACGGACGTTTCACCAAGTCTTCAGTTGAACGGTCACGGTGCAGGCGGCCCATCTGGATCCGATTAGCTCGACGTAACGGCAGATCAAAAATGTGTTTTGATGCGACAAGAGAAATCTAATCGAGTTTTATTAATATGGCACCTTTCAAAAGAAATCAAATGCAATTCAAGGTGCTTTGCAAATGATTGAAAAGATGAAAACAAGATAAAAAAGGAGAGAAGATGAAGATGAAGAGACTAATGCACACCGATTAAGTTCGGAATAAATAAATGAATTAAAAAAGAAATTAATTAATAAATACAACTCTGGATGAGTCTTTAGTCTGGAAAAAAGATGCTTTCTGTCTTCAAAGATGCGGTGAAAAATAAAGTTATTAACTATTTGGCGACCTTTCAATACCTGTTTAGGTGCAAATATGATATTAATTAGACTGACACTTGAAGGACAGCAGGTCTCCCTGGCTCCTGATTTTTCCCCTTACCTTCATTGGTCTCTTCAGTGCTTCCTGGATGTCCACACGTTTGCGCATGATGGTCTGATCCAGTTTGCGCTCGAACGCCAGAAGATCCATGTAGGCCTGAGACTCTGGGACCAGCTCACGGATCTACTCAGAGGAGAGACAGTCTGACGTTAAAATCTTTAGATCTCACACACATCAGATTAAGAAGACTTTCTTCACATACGCTATCTGAATATCACTAAAAGGCTTAAACAGATTAGCTGTCTGCCCTGTCTCCAAGGACTTGTTTGAAGGACATTTAGCCCCATAACATATCGTTTCAAGGAATGGTATCATTTATACAGAATAACAGGAAAGCATGAGTTCAACGCTTTGTGAAAATTCTTATTCGCTTTCTTGCCGAGAGTTATCCTAAAATGAGAAGATCGACACCACAGTAAATACAGTAAATAGGAAGCTAATAGTAGCCGCCGGTTAGCTTCATTTAGCAAAAAGACACGAAAATAGAGGGACACAGCGAGGCTGGCTCTGTGTAAAAGAAACAAAATCCACCTACCAGCACCTCTAAAGCTCAAGAAATAATTCAATGTTATTTATGTTTGTTAATCCTGGCGGCAACCTCTGGTTCTGCCAATAAGGAAGTTCCTTAAACTTGCATTCTTTCTTATAGCCAGCAGGGGGCGACTCGTGGTTGCATAAAGTAGTCAGATCCTATAGACGTCTATGAGATTTTCTCATCTAACTTTGCAAGGAAGCTAATAGGCGAAGTTCCTAAAATCTCAAATCTAATCCTCTAATTTCTTCTTTAAGAACCTTTAATGTTAATGCTATCTTACTGTCTGTCTGACAGTATCACATACATATTCTGTATCAACTTGCCAGCTTCTCCATTGAGACTGGGTGAAACAATCAAACCCAAGACTCAGTGTCAAATGGAAATGTTCTTGATTTCTTGCACACCATTTTATACCCATTTCCCAGAAATTCAGACCAACATATTTTCTTTTTGGATGTTTAGGATCTCCACTATATTTTAAATACAGTTCGGAGGGTTTGAACAAAGTTTGGCTGCACAGAATGAGTTTTTGCTGACTGACCCACCGCTAGGTTAGTGGGGGTTTAAGATGCGGACCGTGAGCTGTAATGGCCCTGATTTGCCTTCAGCCAGGGACTTATGTTGTATGCCGTTGCATGCAAAAAACCTGGATACACCTGTGACACCAAACAGGCTTGAGAAGACTAAGGACTTAATACCCTGTCATCCCAAATAGAGCTCATCAGATTACCAATATTCAAATGATTACAGTATATGGAGAATAATTAACTGTGTGCAATATTTGCTCTATGTATAAGACTTATTTTCCTCCAAAAACTGCTGCCCAGCCTGCCGTTCATACGGTGGTCCACACCGTCCTGGGGACACTGGGGGATAAAAAATGAGATGCAGAGTGTGCAGCCAACCAGCCGGGACTCAGACATTACCATACCGATGAAAGTCCTCGAAGCATCAAGGGCTGCTGCTGCTTACTTACCAAACTGTGCGCACACACACACACACACACTCTCTCCTTCTCTTCCCTCCCTCTACTTCTCTCTTTCATGTTTCTCTCTAAATGGCTGCCTCCATTGTTCCCTCCCATTCCTTCTTTATCTCCATCTCACTGTCTTTCACCGGGCCGAGGTGCCGAGCAGACGGAGGAGTGTGGCAGACATTCCCCGTCCCTGACTCATTATTGTGGAGTGGCGCGCCGGCCATGCCTACTGCTATCTCTCTGTCTGGGTTATGTTAGGGGGATAAGACCTGAGCCAAGACGCTCACGGGCTCCAGACCTCCATAGTTTCAGTGTGAGAGCCCTCTGTGTGCTGGCCGGGACGTGGTGAGGTGATGGCGTGGCACGGGGCCCGAAAAACTGAGACCACGGGATGAAAATCACAACCTCTATCGGCTAAGACTCACCTGTGGCAATTCTCTTTCGGTTCTACTTGTGGTTGTCTTTGCCATATCCCGCTGACTGCTCCAATTGAAATCAATGAGCCACCATCCAAACAACAGAAAAAAACCCTAAAACAATGTTTTCCCTAAAACCTCCTGATCGCTGCCCTCATCCGCTCTCTCCTCATTTGGACATAACACATAATCATCTGGCCCTCTGCGCCTTCCAAGAACCGACCATGATTTATCTTTTTCCCTTTTCTTCACACAAAAGATAATAACACACACGCACAGACATTAACAACAAAAACACACAGCAACAAAGGTAAAAAAGATGCAGCCTCACCCTTTGCGGAAGAATCTTGTCTGCCATTTTCCTTCTCTTAGCACTAGAGAGAGGGAGAGAAAGACAGAGGGAAAGAGGAAAAAGAGAGCATGTTACTATGGTGACTGATAGCGTAGCACCCAGGCCATCTGCTAAAATGCTGGGCCATATCCAGCACCCCAGCATCCCAGCTGTGTGTGTGTGTGTGTGTGTGGTATCTGAAATGCAGCGGTCCACCTGGAGAACGAGAGCCTCTAACAGCCAAGAAAGTGTCACATCACGCACCTCTTGCCTGACATGTATTCATTGCACACGCACACACACACACACACACACTCTGCAGATTCTCGGATGGTGACGGGATGTGTGTTCAAGAGCTTTTAGGAATGATTTTCTCGGCGGAGAATGCATGTGTGTGCAGGTAGATGTTTTCATTCATGAATGTTTCTGCTGTGTGAGAACAACATTTCAAATCCTGTTTTTTTTTTGTTATTATCATCTCATACTTACCGCGGAGGAACTAAGGACAATGAGACAATCTGTGCCAACGTTGTGCCTTCATCAGAACTTTCTTACTCGGTGACACCGATTACAAAAATGCCCTTAAATGTTCGATCTGTGGACACCTGTGACACGTGGAGCGCCCTTGTAAATTCATGCAAGTGTTCTGATGTTGGTGCCTGCAGAAGGACACTGCCTATAAAACACCTGGATGGCACTACACTGCAAAAAGAGCAATTTAAAAAAAGTCGGAATAATTTATTTTAGGTTGATTTGTGTTTATTTCAAAGACGTCGGGTTCTTCTCTGTAGTAGCGTTTTAGGATATTACCTCTTAGATGGTGCTAAATTAAAGTACAGTCTACTTTTAAGCACTTTGATTGTGAATTTGCCAAGTGTCACTGCCGATATCAAGTCTTATATTAAGATGAGGAGATTGATACCACTCTTGTATCTGTCCACTAAATATAAGCCAACAGCCAGCAGGTGGCTAGCTTAGCTGAGCATGAAGTAAAGCTCTTGATTTACCAGTCCATCCACGTTCCGACCCTTATCCTTTCTGTCACCACTCAAAGCTCATGACCAAAGGTAGAGATTGCGGATACAAGCGGCTGGAAATGAGCTTCCTCCGTAAGGTGTCTGGACTGAATGAACGAGGAGCTCAGATATCCAGAGGAGCTCGGAGGAGAGATGTTACTCTATCGCATCGAAAGGGGCCAATCATCTGATCAGGATGCCTCCTGGACGCCAACTAGTAAGAGGACCTGGGGTAGAGCTGGAGGGATTATCTATCAGACAATGGATGGATGGATCGTCTTTGTTTAGACTGTACAAAAACTGAAGTGTAAAAATAACACAACTCGTCATTTGTTGTACAGATTTAAAACAAGATACAACGCGTTAATCAGTGATCTTTAGCGTTTCCTTCAAACAGAGCCTGGCTAGCTGTTTCCACCTGTTTCCAGTATTTGCGCTAAGCTAGGCTAACTGGCTGCATATTTAGCATACAGGCACAAAAGTGCATCTCCTCATCTCGCTCTCTGCAACAAATTTAGTTTAGTTTAGATGGACTTTCGCAGTGACATTGGTGAGGTGTTTATGCTAGTGCAAAATCTTTTGCAATACTAGGTGTGGGCGATATGGATATCATCAGAATTGGTCATTTTATGTTGCATTATCAATAGATATTGTTATTAAAGTTAAAATAAATGGAAATGTCTGCTTTTGGTTAATCCAAGGTACCAGAAAAATGAAGGTGCATGTTTGTTTACATAATGACCTAATAGAGCGGCAGCAGGGACATATATACAACGTTATCAATAACACAGAGAAACCTTGGTTTATATGGTATATATCATCATATTGGTAGACATTTTTTTTTTTAACTCATTTTCTTTAGATCACGTAATATTTGTTCTTGTTTGTAGAAGGGGATTTTTTTTGCAGTGTAGAGGAATTTTCTATCACAGAGCACTGCACCGGTCTGTGCGGCAGTGTGTTACATCAGCATGCCAAATACTGAAACAAGCCTGCTGCAAGGACGCTCGAAAGATCCGGGGATGCATTGCAAAGGAAAACACACATCTGCATCACAACAACCCGCCATTTTCAACTATTTATAAAAGGTTTTTTTAGATTGGATTCTAATTTACGTTTCTGTTCTGGCTGAAACAAACGGTTCCCATCATGCCATGCTCCAGTCCAAAGCATGCACCACTACATTTTAGGGACTCAACTTCCCGGCCTGAACCGTACGGTTGGCCAAAGGAACTCATTCAGGGAGTGCTGGGCTCGGGCGAAAGGCTAGGAGTCATCAAAACGTTAAGAAAATGGACATGCAGCAGAACAAGCTCCTACTTTGATCCGAGCGTGGGATCTGATTGGGGCTCTCTCATGTCCATCTGCCTCGCCGGGATCTCATTGGCTCCGGGGAATCCGACTGGCTTCCTAAGGATTGGTGAGGATTCGAAGGTTGTCCGATTAGAGTTGTGGCGAGACACACACTCAAGTACGATGTCAGAGGAGGGAGGAGGGAGGGGGGGGGGGACACACCTGGTGGTTCTGGCTGTTTGAGTGTCTGTATGTGTAGGATGTGTGGTAAAGGGTTTGTTAGTGGGTGCAAACTCTTAATAAACCCAGATAAGGGCAGGCACTGGGATAGGCGTGTGTCTGCGTCCATGCACGCACAGAGTGCAGCAGAGGAGGTGCTGGGAGGCGTCCCCGCTCATCTGAGGGACACGCTCATTCAACAAAGTCTCTCTGTGAACCAAAACAATCATGCTTCACACACGCAGACAGACAACACACAGACAGACGGACACACCGGGAACTTGTGTGTGTCACAGGAAAGAGGAGCAAAACAGGAGGTTCAGCTCTATCGTTCGGCTCTGGATGGCAAATATGGATGTTGCATAGATGAAGTGATGTGCGGAATGACGACAACGTGCATGCTGCTCACACCTTTTTCGCTCATTTCGAAGCACCTTAAAATATCTGGCCTAGCAACAAGAAACCTGTTTAATTGTCGAGTGAAACCAGCGAAGTTCCTAAGCAGCCCTAAGAGTCTGATATCAAACGTCTTGAGCAGCTAGGAACGGTTTTACAATAAAAACCAAGGTTTATGTTCATCTGAAAGTCCCCAACATGTGAACCAATCTAATGGAGGAAATGGGTGAAATTGGATTTCTCAAAAACAAAAGAGCAGATCGTTCCAGAGTAACTTAACACCAGCTAAAAATCACTCCGGTGCTTACATTTCTCGTGAGTCAGTGCACTTTGACATCCCTGCTGGGTTTGGTTACACTCGTTGTAATGAACCTTCTCATCCAGACGAGGAAACTGAAACAAGTCGACTCTTAAAAGTGTGAAATTGCACGGCATTTTTGTGGAAGAAGTCCACAGTTTTTAACTCATTTTCATGCAATTAAAGATGTTTTTTACCATCCGCCTTTGTGATACAAAGACGCTCCATAATGAAACATAACAACTACAATAATAAGCAACTGATTTGCATAAAAACAATCCACAATTTATGTTGTACAAAAATATGATGAGAAAAAGCTACTAAAAAGGCACAAGTAGATTTTACTCCACATGGCATCAACTTTCCAAATGAGTAATATAAACTGCAATGGAAAAGTTTTGCCCAGGACACACAGATGTCTTTGCTTTAACACGCTTTTTAAGACCATCTGTCCTGAGTACTTCCTGCTACGAGACACACCGCAGAAATAAAAGCCTCTACATTGCAATCTACACTTTTACGTCATTGCAAGTCGCTTAAGCACACTGGCGTCACAGTCCTGGGCACACAAAGTGTTTCGGTATTTTGGGGAAACAAATTAGTAGCATATAAACGTAATTCCTCTGACACAAGGTTGAGTATTCACAGCACTTTATGCAAAGCAAACCTGGAATTAAATCCTATTTATAGCAGCAGCCCTGCGCAGGACAGCGTTTGTTCTGCAGAGCGAAAGTCGCTGGGGCCACGAGGTCTCAATGACAAACACAGGTGGTCCGGCCCCCCAGCTGGCAGCGTCGTGGGGTCTGAGCTGGACGGAGTTATAGCGAGTTTGGAGAGCCGGAGCATCAACTTTGTTTGCCAGAGGACACGCGCACTTCTCTCTAGAGAGACACCTGGACGGGTCACCCTGGTCCATCGATCAGACCCTCCGCAGCCAGCAGGGCCGCTCTGGGGGTTGAGGCCCCCGACGTGGGAGAACATTTCCCCCGACCTGTTCGACAAGCCCGCTTAATTGTAAGTGGATCAATCGTACTGCAGATACTGAGAGAATGAAAGCGAGAGAGACAGAGGTCCACTGAGTGCGCATATTGATCTCCTTTCTAATGACCATACCTGCCACACACTCGTCTCCTAACAGACATCCATCCACTGTGTGTA
Source organism: Anarrhichthys ocellatus (assembly GCF_004355925.1). Taxonomy (NCBI): domain Eukaryota; kingdom Metazoa; phylum Chordata; class Actinopteri; order Perciformes; family Anarhichadidae; genus Anarrhichthys; species Anarrhichthys ocellatus. Next base: position 7,229,583 of record NW_022280040.1, on the reverse strand, counting down.
CGTGTGTGTGTGTGTGTGTGTCTGGATACTGATGATCAGATCCTTTGTCAAACAGCAGACAATAGATCGTACTGATAGAAGTAGAGTCTGAACGCCTGCAGACAGCAGTATGGACACCGCATAGATGAGACCGCGGGGAAAACCAGACAACGAAGAGACACAAAGAGTGAACGGAGGAGAGACATTCAGTCACAGTTGTGTTCTGAATGGTGAGGAGAGGATGCAAAGAGCAGCGAGCAGGGCAAAGGGTGCATCCTAAACAAGGAGCAGTGGGAGAGAGTCAAAAATTAAAATTGAAATGAAAGCTGAACAGAGACACACAAAGGTCATGGTTTCACTTCTCGGATTCTCGGAGATCACAGTATGGAATTGGCTGTGGGTGTCTTGTACTGTAGGGCTGCAAGTTATGATCGATTTCATTAGCTCTCCTCTTATTAATCCACAATCCTTCAATGAAAATATATATTTTTAATATCATAACTTCCATTGGTTTTGTCTGATTAATGGTCTAAAAGCTAATTTACGATGATAGAAAACAGACAACAGCAGGAAATCTATTTCGCTTTTCTTTTATTAGCCTTGCTAATGACATGGTGGCGCTGGGGTCCTCTACTTTGGTCCGGACTGAAATACCTCGACAGCTTTTAAATGCATTACCATGAACTTGTGTTGAAAGATTCATGATGAATTGTAATAACTTGTCTATTATCTGTGAAACTAATGACACTCCTGTCCGCCTCAGCTTTACTTTCTGTTTGGTGCTAATTACAGCATGTTAGCAAGCTGACACTAGCATTTAGGCTGCAGACTCTTGTTACTTTACAGATCACATATATGACTCAATTATAAAAACAGTTGTTTGATTAACCTACTCATCATTTTAGCACTATTGTAAAATAACCAAGAAGAAATCTTCTGATACTGGTGCCAGTACGATACCTAAGACTCTGGACCATTAAAATACTTTGTATTTTTCTCTCAAACCCTTTTCTATCAATAAACAAACTTCTAAAGTGCATTCTGTTTCATGACGTCTTAGCACAAGCAGCTGTGTGCACATTTGCCTGAATGACATAAAGTCTAAAATGAGCTAAATTGCGAGAAAATAAATAAAGCCCACCACGAATCTGCTAAAAAAAGTTTCATACCAGCGTTTAGTATCGGTTCAGTTTTAGGTTCATACTCATTTTGGTTGGTGCTGAAAGATATTGTGGTTTCGATGCCCAGCTCTTACTACGTGATTCATGACCATCTCCATGTTTGGGTTTTTTGAAGATCTAAGCCCCGACTGGTGAAGTTCAAAGAGCAACCACAGCCTCTTCACCATCTCAATCCCTCCACACAAAAGCAGACAAACAAAGGAGCTCTACAAACAAGTCGTGCAGCGTTTAGGTCGGAGTTTTGGGGGGTCGACAGGACTCACTTTCTGGCCCGGCTCTGGACGCCCTGCTGCTGTTGCTGCTGCTGCTGGACCTGCTGGGAGGGGGCGGGCCTCTTACGACTGGGCTCCATCACGGTTGAGGGCAGGCCGGGCCGCACCGCCGGGCTCCCTCCGTACGGTGGGCCGGGGGGGCCCATGGGAGCTCCCTGGTGGGGCATCCTCGCTCCAGACGGCATGCCAGGACGCTAAGGGGGGAGGAAGCAGGAGAGAAGACGGGTCACATATATGTAGACAACATCCTCCGCTGTGTACTCCGATTTATTACAATTGTAAATTAGTGCTTCTAAAAATATAACAAAGAAAACATGAGATCAATAGCACATTTTTTACGCATTTCCTGCTGATGGATCGTGGTTGACTGAGGAGAAGCTTTTTGTAAACAAACTCGTCTCATCTGACGAAGTGAAGCTGCAACAAAGAGTGTCGCATCCTGATCCAGACCTCATTCCTCCCATTTCAAATGAAATCCTGCCGTCTGCTCTCGTTCTATTGAAACTGGAGAGTCTCCTGACTTTCGTAACGTTTGGTAACATTACTCCGAGCAAACAGCAGCCAAGTTGGTAAACATGAACACACACACTAAGCAAATCTGTGACGTCAATTTACGAGATATCTGTGTTTTTGAATCTTTTCCATGTGGGGCAGCAAACATGAGAGAAAGTGTGTAGTAAAGATCTGAAAGACGTGCGACCCAATGAGGGATTTGTTTGCATGGACTTCAGGCAACTTCTGAGAGCCTAAAAGAGACAGTGAAACCGATCCGACAGTAATGTGAAATACATCTGAAAAATGGATACTAGAGCTGGTTTGACGGATAAATACACTAATTAAGTTTTTTTTCTCTCACACACACACACACACACACACACACACACACACACACACACACACACACTCCCCCTAAACAATGCTCACAGTGTCAGAGCCCACAGCTTCACACTCCCGACTTGACGCCTGGGAACAACTGGGGAACTCTCACCTGCGCTTGTCACTCCCATGACACAACAGCTGCCTCACTTTATTGTCTCAGACCAGATTGGGGTTCGCCTGATAGAAAGAAGGCCTTTGACTCCTTTGAACAAGAGCACAGACCTACTGTGCGTGTGTGTGTGTGTGAAGAACTGTCCTTTACTTAGAGTAAAAGCAAAATCATTGAAATCAGTCACATTACTGAAGCTAAAGACGCTCTGACGCTTTACGCCGTCCTGTTCCCAAACGTCGCCACGAAAATGTAGCATAAAGCTAGTTGATATTATGCTTACATGCTCCCTGTTTTTGCATAATTTTGAATTTAATTTAATTATAACAAAGCTATATTGGGGAACCCATGGGAAATAGGGAGGGTGGGGGGTCTCATTAGGGGCCCCCGTGGTTTACCTTTGCCCCGGGGCCGCCTGGCAGGTTAATGCGGCCCAGACGGTTGCAGGGTTTAATCTAAAACAACGAATCATATTTCATAGAATCATTGCAGGGGTTGGATATAAAATCTTGATTTGCAAGGTGACTAAAGCTTCCAGATAAATGTAGTGGAGTAAAAAGTATTTCCCTCTGAAGTATGAAAGAATATAAGTGTAAAATCTTTAGTACAAGTACCTCAAAACTAAACTAAAATACACTGCTGGAGTAAATACTCCACCACTGAAATGTATTATGAGCACAAATTGATCCAAAAATGTGACAATCATTGACAGTTTCTAAGATCAAACTATAAATATTCTACAAAGGACAGTTTGTCACATTAGACATTTTAAACCATGAAAGATACTGAGAGTCTATTCTTCTTCTTCTACCACCTCTCTATTATTAAAAATAAAAACATCTAAACCTTGATTTTCAGCAGAGCCATGACTTAACAGACCCACATGTTTAACCACCAACAATGTCCTCCTTTCAAATGGGAGCAGAAAAACCGCCTGCCACACTCTGTAACAGAACGAGTAAATGTTGGAGAGGACGGCTGAAGGATACAAGTTAGGAGTTTCATGAGCTCACATTTCACACTGTTTGTCACCTCTCAACGTGGATTGCTTCATGCACAAACACGTATCAGATTTGATCTTTAGACCGTCCACAAACAAACAAAGAAGAAGGTAATAAAATGCAGAGAGGGCACAATAACAACGCTAGATATCAAACCAGATGCGTGTATTCACGGGGAGATTTAATAACTCAGAGCAGACTATGGCAGAGGATAAGACTGACGTATTATGTGCCCTTTGAAATGGTGATCCTGCGATAAGAAGCCCGAGCAGGCGTCGCTGTCACTCCGGCTCGGGAGCGTGGTCGGCGAGGGGGAGGGGATGTTGGGGGGGGGGTCAAAGCAACTGAGAAGGTGTCTCCAAAACGGGAGGGGATAAGACAACATATGGTCGAGGGCCTCCTGCTCCAATGGTGTCACCTTGTGGAGCTTTAAACTGTCTTTTTTTCTGTCTGCCTCCCACCTAAGCTGGACAATAACGCCCGAAAAACAGGCCAGACCCTCAGCAGCCAGACTTCTGACAAGCGTCTGTCTGGAGAATCTGAGCCTTTCAGATAACAGACACAGAAGAAAAAAACGTATACGCTGGATAATGTGTAGGATGAGTTTCCCCTAAATCCACACGCACACTCACACACAATGTGGTACTTTATAATCTGACCTGCTGAACTGACTCCAACACTCTGCCCGGAGCTCTGCCAGCCAGCCAGCCAAGCAATCGAATCTGCCATGTGGATGGATATCTGAGAAGTGTGCTGGCATCTCTGGAGGGATTTGAAGAGGCCAAACTTAACCCACACTGTACTAAACATACGAGTCTGTGGGTTGCAACACGGATGCTCCCTTTTAAAAGGCTTTGATTGGAATCAAATCTATAAAAAGCTGAGGTTACTCGAGTGGGACGAGAGTCAGAGTTTTAGGGCTCAAACTTATCGTCAATGAAGTGTCGGAAAATAGCAAGTTTGTAATGAAAGAAAAGCTTGTTTTATCAGATATTCATGGAGGAATACGTGTTATTACGTTGTTTTAGATGCAACAATTAACAATGTAACTCATGAATATATCTCGTTAAGGAAGAAATCTTAGTTTTTACTCTGACTCTTGTCTAAATAATACTTTCAGATTAACTCATGTCCCTGTATTTAAGGACCTAATATTATATATCAATGTGAGGACATTTCTTTCACTTCCTTTGTGTTGTGGGTGGAGGGAGAAAAAGAAACTATGCCACGTTTCTGCAATTTGGGTGACCTAACCCTTTGAGCAAGTTGTAATGATCCAGATCTGAGAGTAAAAGGTGCGGTCAGTGTTTCAAAGGTGTCCCAAAAAAAAACACGGTAGTTTCAACAGATGACGACGCCACGGCGTGTTATGTTTCCGCTTATCGGTGTTTCCCACGCAGAGCGCTGGAAGGCTTTTTTTTCTCATCGCCGCGGCCCTCGCTGACCTCCACGTGCACACGTAGGAGCCAGAGAAGTAACACAGCATTGAGGAGGGGCAGATAATGAGAGAGAAAGAAGAAGAAGAAGAAGAAGAAGAAGAAGAAGAAGAAGAAGAAGAAGA
>NW_022280040.1:7224471-7224591 GCF_004355925.1 Anarrhichthys ocellatus | reverse complement strand
TGTGTGTGTGTGTGTGTGTGAATGCATCTACACATGATGGAGGGGGTGGGGGGGGAGACGACGTCATCCCTCGCCACAGGCTAGCAAACTGCGCCGACTCCCCCCCCCCCCCCCCCCCCC
>NW_022280040.1:7191291-7224371 GCF_004355925.1 Anarrhichthys ocellatus | reverse complement strand
GAGAGAGAGAGAGAGAGAGAGAGAGAGAGAGAGAGAGAGAGAAAAAAAAAGAAAAGCAGAGGGAAATATTTGGCTTGGAGCAGCCAGAGACCTCATCAAGGTTAATTGGTCTGTTGAGAGGACACGCTCATCTGGCTCATCAATCACCTGCTCCATTGTTTCCTAAAGTCTGTCTCTGCACACGGGGCTTCAGCTCCACAGCCCCTGTAATGACCGCTCCTGTCAAACAGTCAATACCTCATCTTGTTTCAGTGGATAAATCTACCTGGTGTCAGTACGCCAAACATCAGCTCTGATTAAAGCGCCTGCAATCGGATCTCAGTTTGACGAACGGTCAAAGAGTCTTTCTTTGACCTTCTCCGTGTACTTGAGGATTAGGAAGTGATTCCAAGTTTCAGGGCCTCCGTGCAGAGGTGCAGTTCAACGGGAAGTTAAAAGAAACCACATCGCATGTATGATGTAGGAGTCAGGTCATAGTGGAGTCATTGTTGGGTCAGAAAATAGTGAAATTGTGGTAGATTCCTACCGCAACTCCACAAAATCTCTGTTTCTGTCATTGCATATCAAAGAAAACTGAACATCATCGGGTTTTAGGGTTTTTGGGTCGGACGAAACGAAACATTAGAAGATGTCACCTTGAGCTTCGGGAAGTTGTAATGTGTATTTTCCATTTGACTATACACTGAGTTAAAGATACGTCAAACAATAGCAGGCTAACTGTTTGAACTCACAGATTACATGCACACTGTGACATCGTTACTGCCGTAAATCACCATCTTATTTACACACTTGAGTCAATGTCAAAGCCACGTCTGCTACAAACTTTCGAGTGTCGCCGACTCCGACATCCTCCTCATTCATTCAGCTCTTTACCAAAAACAAACTCCTCCGTATTCTGCCATTAACTCCGGTAACAGTTGCTCAACCTCTGACCCGAGAGCAGCGCTTGACTTTGACATTTCACACATGAACTGGACCGATTTGTATCTGCACGACTTCCAGGAGTCGGGGCTCCGTCTACGCTACTACGTCCGTCCGTCTATCTGTCTCGTGACCTCACAGGTTCAAATCCTTCCACGCCGAATCAACAGCACGCTGCCTGCAAGGCTACTCTCACTGTGTTGTTGTGAGTGGACTCGTCATCCCCCCCCCATCCTCTCCTCCATCCTCCCTTCTGTCTGTGACTCTCTCTGGGAAGCAGTATGCTCCTCTGTTAGCCAAAGGGGGAGCTGGCTGCTTCTCTGCTGCTGCTGCTTAGCTTCTATTCCTACATGTACCCATGTATGTGTGTGTGTGTGTGTGTGTTAGAAATCCTCTGCTCCCCATCCTTCTCCTGCTCAGCTCCATCCATCCATGCTGCTCCACTTCTTGTTCTCTCAAGCCATGTCCTAACAGGCTGGGATCCAGAGGAGGGTGGAGGGTGGTGGAGGGGGGCTGAAAATAACCTTCACATGGCCAGCTTTACCCAGCTATCTCTCACACACAGACCGCTGCTGCTGCTGCGCCGACTCATGCACACACACACACACACACACACACACAGATGCATGCCAGCTCCCTTCATGGGAATGACGGACAGCGCCACTCACCACTCCATGGACCAGGAACTCAAACAGTTTGCTCTTGGTGGCTTTCCTGGCTCCCCCCGCCGTCTCCTCCGTGGCCATTTGCTCGGTCCCCTCCGTTCACCCTGCTTACGTCTCCTCTCTCCTTCTTTTGTCTTTCCCTTCTCCCTTCACCCAGCCTCCTGTTCCCCTCCCCTGCTCCACTTTCCTTCTCTTTGTGCTCTCCTTCACAGCACTGCTGCCTGTCCCTGGCTCTCTCTCTCTCTCTCTCTTCCCTCCCTCTGACTCTATTTTGAATGTGCAGCAGCCCTGCCTGAGTCTCTCACTGTGTGTGTGTCTAGCTCACTTTTTAGTTGAGCTGCCTTTCAGGAGCCCTGCACGTCGCTTGGAGGTGGAGTGGATGGGGGGCTGTGAGGGGGTCTGTGAGGGGGGTTTCAGACAGCCCACCCTGCCGCTCCCCCACACAGCTGTTGCATTCCATTGGTAGATAAGGGCACGCGGCGAGGCTGCCGTTTGGGGAAGGTTTGAATCAGTTCCTCTCTGCTGCAGACACACACACACAGACACACACAGACACACACACACACTGGTGGCCAACCCAGAGGCCATGGTCAGCGCACACAGACCTCTGAGTCCTGGACATTATGCTCTTAAAGGGGCCACGCTGCACATCATTAAACATGTGCACATACACTGCCATATGATGGAGTCGTGACGTGGTGGTGATGACGAGGAGGAAGAGGAGGAGGGTTGGTTTCTCAACTTAAAAAAAAAAAAAAGCCACTCCAGGCTGGGTCATTTGTCTTCTAAAAGCCCCCCCCCACTTCACTGGAGCACGAGGCCACGTCAAGAGCACCTTCACTTCCTGTGTTTCAGTCAGAGTGCATTCATAGGTTACGAGTATTTCCTCCACTCGCCTCATTAAGTTTTTTTTACCTTTCACCCAGTAGTGGGCCCGGAGGCTGCATGCAGGCCGTGTGGCCACAGAGTAGTGGCAAACAAACACAGCAAGGTGACCGTGTCACTTGACACGTGTTATTGGGTGCTGTTAGGGAGGAGATTTCTCCTCTAAATGCAATAAAACTGAAAAGGTGAAAGACCAAGTCAGAAGGATGTGAAGTGAGGAATAAAACTACTTATTGAGGCACGGTAGAAGGTTATGTTTCCCACTCTAGTAACACACCACACAGGTCATTACTGAGACTAAAACAACCACGCCACGTAGAAGACTACCACTCCGGCCCCTCTGTCGTTCTCTCCCTCCCTTCTTCCAGCCATCAGATCAAGGGAGTGAAATATTCATGAGGTTATTTGAATGACAAAGGAGGTGATTCAGAGGTGGGGGGGGGGGGGGGGTTGCTTGGCTTTGTGACACAAGACGGCATCATATTGTCAACCGTTTTCCTCTTCCTCCGTTCTGCCGGCGCGAAACAAAAACTGCAGAAAAGTGTCGAACCAGGTGTCACAATAAGGAAATTACCCCTCAGGAGGTGACGGAGAGCTTTGACACCAAATGTGTCCTTCAATTATCACATTACGACGAGCATGTTCCTTAAAAAAATAGAGTCAGAGATAGATGTTCTTCTGAAAGCTCTGCAGTGGGTGTGTGTGTGTGTGTGTGTGGACAGCTGGTTAGTGGCCCTGCAACATCCAGGCCGGAGGTCAAGACCTTCTGGAGGACTCACCCTCCCTCAGAGGCCTCTCAAGCTGTTTGTTTTATAATGCATGCATGTGATCCATCACTATCTAAAGACGCCATTGCTGACAGAAAAGTTGCATCTAAAAGGAGAAGCAGGAAGATCAAAATGTACGTCCTTCAAATTCCTTCGCGCGCCCCAGATTATTGGATTGGATTTATCGATGAGCAGAAGGGGCCCTCTCACATGTGTTGCTGACGGCTTCTGGCATTAGTTTGCTTGGTGGCGACACCTGGTGGTGAGATGACTGTACTGCAGTGGTCTTTAATCCAGTCTGCGAGGGTCTGAGGAACACGAGGAACCCAAACCTCTGCAAAATGCATCTGTGTCCTGCATTTAGTCAAATACTGCTAAAAATATCCGCCCACTATGCATTAAATTAACCTTGTGTTACATATGTATAACACGATTTTTAATATATTCATCACACAGACACACAAGCACAAGGTGCGCGTCTGAATGTCCTACAAGGTCCAAAAAACTAAACCCCGTCGAGCGTATCCACGCTGATTTTTTGAGATTGTACCAAACCTCGCGTTTCTCACCACGTGGGTTCTACGATAACAAAGAGATCCGGCGGCTCGGGCGATGCAAAAAGGTAGCCTTCGGCACGGGGAGTACCCCCCTGGCGGACCCCCACAGTCTCCCTCACCAAAGCCAGTCAGTCTCACCAAATGGTAATGTCCCAGTGTGTAGCAGACAGGGGGGGCAGAGGGGGGTAAGAGAGCAGCGGTAGTTGTATTACTGACCACCAGAGGGCGCAAACAGCCAGGCAGGGAGGGGCCGACTGCTTTGAACTCGTGTTTAAATTCATCAATTCCGTATTCGGCCACAAGAGAGAGACAAAGCACCCACACTAACAGTCACGCTTCCTACAATGCAGTATGCAAACTGTCTAGCTGTGTTTTCTAACCTGCGATACTGGCTGCAACCATCGTTTCATAGTGTATAATAGTATTATAGTATAATAGTGTATAGTGAATACTGGGTACTTTCACTTCTTCAAGCCTCTGTAGAAACTTGACACAATCTAGGGAGTAGTGCTTTAAATCAGAGTTATTTCCATCATGTATTACGTTCTTAATCAATCGATTAATCGTTTGGTGTTTTAAATGTCAGAAAATATAGTGATGTATGCCTCGTCATTGTACTCCAGAAACCCAAGGTCTGAAACTGACTTGTTTTGTCCAAAACCAAAATATAAAAATAAAAAAAACAGAGAAAAGCAGGAAAAACTCACAAATGACATGCTGGAACTAAGCAATGTTTGGCTTTTTTGTTTGAAAATAGACTTCAATGTGATGCTGTGATGAGGGATCACAGGAAGAATTCAAAGTTTTTCTCAATAACAGCTAATAATCATCACTAAATAAGCCCAAATCTATGCTAAAGGTCAGAGTAAAACGTCATTTATTGGAGTTAAACAAACAACCCCACATCAGATTCTGATTCAAATCTTTCTAAATTCCTCTGATTGGTGCACGGAAGTACGTGACATCACCTTTTTCCAAGTGAGCCCCGCCTACTTTAAACCACTAAGAAAAGCAAGGAGATAAAAAGAAGAGAAACATGAAATAACAAACTGTAGCTGAAATGTTAATGTAGAGCAGCATCACTCATCGTAATTACATTTAAAAAGTGTTTTCAGCGTCTTTAAAGGGTCTCAAATCAAAGATGTCTGGTGTTTAAATGAAAGGACGCGCTAACATTCAATAAAGATCTCAAAGTGGTTGAAATATCGATAAGCAATTACCTGAAAATCAATTAAGTAGCATTGCAGTTGTATTTTCTTCTTCTATTTTCTCCAAAAGTACACATAATGAAGTTCATTAGTGGTAAGAAAAGCCTGGTGAAGGAATCTGATTGTTTTTGCTCTCTTTAGCCGAAGAAGGAAGGAAGGAAGAGAAATCTATACATTGATGGTTTTAGCCCCGGAGAGGAAGGAAAAAACAGTGAGAGAGAGAGAGAGAGATAAAGTATACAAAGCTGGTGCTGATGTGAAACCCACAGCTCCCAGTGGCAACGTTTACATTCCAGAAACCAGGAACCTGCCCTCGTCCTCGTTATTGTCACAGACAGATGGGGCGCACGAGGGGGAATATACGGACTGTACTGAAGTAAAGTCTGATTCCCTCCCACTGCTGGGGCCTCTCTCTCTCTCTCTCTCTCTCTCTCTCTCTCTCTCTCGCTCTTTTTTTTCTTTCTTCGGTTTAAGAGCTGCACACAAAAACCAAAGCTCAAGCTGCTTTGAGGCCGGAGCTCTTGGAAAGCTACTCAATGGCCCCATCAGCTAACCATCAAAGGGTCCGCACAAAGGCATGCAGACCTGCACCTTCACTGGGGGGGGGATTAGGAGAAAAGTACATTTCAGGGCCCATTTCTTGTGGCTTGGCATGTGTATTGAAGAGGAACCTAGAGAGAGTTGGAGAGAGAGAGAGAGAGAGAGAGAGAGAGGGAGAGAGAGAGAGAGAGAGGGGTCTCCCCTGGTGCCTGAGAATAATAGGGCATCTGCTGATAGCTTGGGATAAAAGTGATTTGGTACAATAAACCACGAGGAAAATAGGGGAATGTTTTTTTGCACAAAGCCGCAGTGCTTTGCACCTGAAGTGAGAAGCTGCAGAGTTTAGGGTTGCAGACTTCGGATTTCATGGCTTGTTTGGGACAAAGCATCTTTATCCAGACAGCGTTTATGGTTCAGCTCCTTGGCTGCTAGCTCAAAAAAAAAAAAAGGAGGCATTGTGGGAGCAGATGGAAAGCAGAGCCGCGGTAATGAGCCCCAGTTTTTTTCCCCGTGCAAGCAATGAGCAACACACACACACACACACACACACACACACACACACACACACACACACACACACACACACACACACACACACCGGAACAAGGCCTGAAGCTGTTACCTGCTTTGGGGGCATTTCCTGTTTGCGCGAGCCGTGACGACAACATAATCTATGAAGAAGCTGAGCAGCCAATCGACCGCAGCGGCTTCAAAACTGGAGCAAACAGCAGCAGCAGCAGCAGAACTGATACAGGAGCTGAAACTGTAAAAACTAAAAAAGAAATCCCAACTAACTCAGCGCTGAAGTCAACGGGGTCAGCTTTGACACAAATATACAGCGAAAAACAATCACTTTCTATGAATGAAACTGACCCCGGCTACCATATAAAATTCCACAGGATGACAAATCAAAACTGGCAGAGTAATTCCACCGCGACACACTCTCCCTCTCTCTCTCCTCTTTCCTACTCTGCAATCCAGGCTCTGCATTAGGCCGGATCTTTCTGCACCTCCAGGATGAGAGAGAGAGCCGACAGAACGAGGCCAGGACTGGAGATGTGCAGGGCCGCATGGAGACCAGTGCAAAATCACAAGAGATGAGAAATCCGACACGGAGAGGAGGCAGAGAGGTGGCCGGGAAATCAACTGCTACGGTGTCTGCACGCCAAGGAATGACGGAAATGAATGAAATGTTATGTTGAAAAGTAGATCCGCTCCCTCAGCATCATAAGACACCATCCAGGTAGCAATCAGAGACAATCATCAATAAGCACTCACATAGTTTGTGCCTCTCATGTTTCACTACATGTCCTTTATAGACTCTAATTCCTAACACAGATCATTTAAAATGCCATATCTTTGCTCTTTTTCTTTTGCGTATAAGAATAAAAAATGTGTGAACATAACAAAAGTAACAACAATACTAATACAACTCATACAAATAAATTTGGAGTGTGAAAAAAGAATCTCAATAGAGAACAGACTGAATATTTCTCCCTCCAGATGGTTGTTAAATGACTGAACACATTTATTTCTAATTGATGATTAGCTTGTTGACTTGAGTCATTGGTGTAAAGATTGGTGCCAATAGGGGACAAAGAAATTCTATTCTCTTTGTTTTCGTCGACTAGTCGATTTGTCCACGTTAAATCTTGTGTTTACCAGAGATGTGCTCATATGTTTCTCAGCATGAAAAAAAGCTAGAAAAATATGACTAATGGACTACAGAAATCTGAGTCGACCAGGACCCAAACGACCGATTAGTCGACTAATAGACTACGAGCGGGCATTCAAAGGAGCTAATACTGTATTTACATATATGTTGAATGTTCATATGCACCTAAACCAATAACATATATATTCTGTCTCATAACTAACATGTAGAAATGTATATAACAGAAGCAAAAGTCAAAGATCTCCATGTACAGTTATATTCAGGTACATTACCATTATAGGGACTGTGTGGTTTGGTCATTTGCATGTGGATGACACAATAAACAACAACAACATATGTCACCTCACTCTTACACTAACAGTTTACAGATGCTGCGCAATAAATAACAACAAAAGACAACCAGATAAAGTAGCACCTTTAGCTCATGTCAGTCACAACAAAATCATAAGCACTTCATCCGTTCCCTTAAACAACTTCCCACGTATCTTATGGTATGAAGTGGAATATAAAAACACAAATGGTGCTCAATCCCAACAGTAGCACCCTCTTCTAACACATAAAGGCCTCGTAATGAAGTGGAAAGAAGCTGAAACAAATACTCCATTAATCAAAAGAGAATTAATCAGCAGCTATTTTGTTAATCGAGCTTCTTAAATGTGAAGATTTGCTGCTTTTCTTTGTCGTATACGTGATGCTACATTTATTATATTTCTGGCCTGATGTTCAGATAAAAAGAGCTGTTTGAAGACTTCACCTTGGGCTTGAGATCATTTTGACATTTCTTTCCACTTTATGTTTTAATTCATTGAGAAAATGATCATCTTAATTAATTAAAATAATTGTTGGTGGCAGCCTTGAATCCAATGATACAGGGAATCATCATTAAGACCTGATCCAGATAAGAAAAATACATTTTAAACTTTAATTTGTTTCTTTAATCATTTTGTTGTATGTAAAATATTATTAAATATGCATCAACATGCACACATAATACATTATCACTGCATGTGTTTTATTGGGTTGTACTGAAGCTCTCCAACAGTATTTGGTGCAGTATTGAGCATTAACATCTAAGTGGGTCAACCAGCCGCTCGCTGAACTGTAGCACCATTAGGACCCAGACAGTTTGTCTCTGAGTCGAAGGCACAATCTCATTAGACGGCCAATTCTACATTATGAATGGGAGTAATATGCAACTGAAAGAAAACCCCAGCAATAGTGCTTTAGGTAGGATACCAGTGATTAAAAAACACGAATATAATCTGTTGGCAGGCAGGGAGGACGCCATGTTAATTAGGTTACAAAGCGCTCAAATTTAAGACTATAAAAACCTACAATCTCTCAGAGGAAATGACTCAGTGGAGGTTCAGAGGGCTGCGTGAAAGTGGAGTTTATAGGTTGGAAATTGTATGAAATTTATCTTCAGTATTGCGGCTATAAGAGCCCTGTATGTCTGTCTGTGTAAAATATGCCAGAGCTGCAGCCTCTATATACAGCACAGTCTGCAGCACTCTAGATATAATATTGGTAGACATGATATTAAACTTTAATAATATTTAGCAAGGCTCCAACGGATTTTCATTATCGATAAATAATGCAGATTCTCTTTTTTGATTATTATTATATATAAGTGAAAAGCAACCATTACAATTTCCCAGAGCTGAAGGTGGCAAACTGTCTAAAACTCAAAAGATATTTAATTTAATATCATGTAAGGTAAAGAAAAAGCAGCAAATCGTCGCATTTCAGCAGCGTTTTGATTTTTGATTATCAAAAAGTGTTGCTGTTAAGTATTCCTCTAATCTCTGCTCGTTTCAGCCCTAATATTTTGTGAAACTAATAGTTTCCCTGTAAGCCGGGTAAGTTTCCGGGGTAACAAACAGCCATTGAGCCAGCACATTCCTCACCAGCCCAAAAAAAAAAGAGGAAGTGCTCCTTTGTCCGTTTATCCCTGCGAGTCACACAAAACACAAAGCCGGGGGAACATTTGATTGATACAAAGCCAGATCTGTATAGCTTTCCCGTCTCATCAAGCTCACTGCTGGTGCAGAAACAGTGTGGAAACTTATGAAAAACTCCAGAGCTCCAACACTCAGCGAGACATTGATTGACCTTGATTAGTCGCCCAAACTAAATTTCAAACATGACTGAGCAGAGTGAGTGGGGTGTATATATATATGAGGAGAGAGAGAGGGGGGGGGGGTCCTGTGCAGCTTTCCTTAAAAAGTCAGGTCATGCATTCTGCAGACTGTAAAAGGAGCTGATCCTCTGATCCTCCATCAGACCTCTGGAGCTGTGACGGCCCCCTCGCATACTAATGTGCCTGTTCTCCTTTTTCTTTATACTGAAGGGAATCTCTGTGCCAGCAGCTGGGTCAGGGAAGACTGTGGATTTTAATTAAGCTATTTTAATCCTGTTTTCATAGAGAGGTGTGCCTGTATCGCTGAAAGGGTTCAAGCACTCTCTTCTACGGCAAAGAATAATTTGACATAAAAGCAAATCAAAGGCAATAAATAAAATAAAAGCGATCACAAAACAAGTGCGGAGCAGCTCAAAAGCCTCCTGGTCAGACTACGTAAAACTGAGCAGCGAGAATAGAAGAGGCCGGCCATCCCTGCACCATTTCAGGGAAATTCAATGTAAATTGTATCTGGAAAGAAAGTCGTTGCACACAGGAAGGGATATGGAAAGCCAACACAAAGCAGCAATTTCTTGGAAACAAAGGTGGTTATGCAGTATTCTATGTTGCACCCAAATGCCAGCGTCTGTGTTTTATGTTTCATATAGATCATCAAACCGAAGTGCATGTGATGGTGCAAGCATCTGAGTCACCAAGTGCTCCATTACGCAACAGTTCTGTACATGAAACCAGAGCAGGAAAGATAGAGAGAGATGGAGAGAGGGGGACATCTGAGGCCTTTAAAGTGTGCAAAGAATTCAGCGACAACACATTCACAGAACATTTTACGAGGATGAAGGCCTCATCAAAAAGATTTCGACATCCTAAAGTCTCCCCTAAGCTTTTTAAGTTTTACTGACTGAGCTAGAATAATGAGATGACAATACCAGCACAATAACACACTTTGTCCTAATGTAATACAGTCACAAATTAGTGTTTCCCTTTCTTGCCCAAAGATAGTAAAGAAGACTGATAGCACTCTCATGTCTGTATGCTAAATATGAAGCTACCTCTAGCAGCCGGTTAGCTTAGCTTTGCCTAAAAAGTAAAAGGTGGAAAATATTAGCCTAATAATCCAGCATATCACCACATATCATCATAGCTTGTTGTTTTTATATTTTATATTAATACAGATTAAACAAATGATAAACAACATGTTCTTGAGAGTTAGCCAGGCTAACTATTTTCGGTTTCCATACATTCTTTATGCTAAACTAAGCTAACAAGGCTAGCTAAACTCTAGTGAATATATTGCAGGCTACAGCTAGAGTATAAAAACTACATTTTCCTTTGGATTAGCAAATGTAGATCTGGCCTCAACTGTACACTCCAATTTAATACAGTAAAAAGTAACTTTTCCCTTTCTTGCCTAGAGTTACAAGAAGATGGATAGCACTCTCATGTCTGTATGCTAAATATGAAGCTACAGCTAGCAGCTAGTTAGCTTAGCTTTGCCTAAAGACCAGGAGCAGATGGAAACAGTTAACACAGCCGGGTGCATTGACCAATAAATAATCCAGTATATATATACAAGGCCAGATAACGTGTTGTTTTACACCTTGTTTTTTTCATAGACTGTATATGGTTTGTGTAACGAGATATAACATGTTTGTGAGATTTAGCTAGAGGTTAGCCAGGTTAGCAGTTTCCAATCTTTATGCTAACTAGGCTAGCTAAACTCTGCAGAAAAACTGTCGACATATTCCTTTAATCCAGAGTTTAGTGGTTTCTCTACGTGCATAAAGCAGATGTAGCTCCAATAGAAGTGAATATGTTGCAGGCTACAGCTGGAGTATTAAAAATTACATTTTTCCTCTGGATCAGCAGAACTAGATCTGGCGTTAACTGAACACCCCAAAAATTCCTCTCCTGCTGCTGCTGTGCACCCACAGCAGAAACTTTCCCCGCAAGATCCAAAACACACATGCACACTTAAAGGAGGGGGGGGGCACTAACGTGAAGCACCATTATATCATTGTGTGAGCCCTGAAGGGCTCACACAATGATATAATGGTGCCTGATTCAAGGAGGGAAGGAGGGAGGAAGGGGGAGAGACTGCGAATGAATTAAAGGCATGCGTAAAGAGGCGAGCGGATGATCCTCTCTCTCTCTCTCTCTCTTGCTTGCTTCACCGTGCATCCCGTCTATTACTCCTCAAGTGTCTGTTTCCCACACCAGACAAGGTTAACAAGCCGCGCTGGTGTGTCTGCGTCGGCTGGAAAAAACGGGGAGGGGTGTGAGGTGGAGAGGTGGAGAGGTGGAGGGGTGGAGGTGCTGCAACTATACAGTGATGTGCTGTGTGATGATGCAGACTACAGCTACAGTAGCCTCACACAGTCCCCTTAAATATACAGTGAGCTGTGTGAGGATGCAGACAGTATAGCCTCACACAGTCCCCTTAAATATGCCCAACCATAGAGTGAGCTGTGTGATGATGCAGACAGGCTACAGTAGCCTTACATATGCCCAACCACATCCCACTCCCTGCTCAATATTCCCGGATACATTGTGCACCATGCAAGCTGTACACCGGAATAATCCTAAATACACCGTGAGGGTGGAGAATAATCCTGCTTTTATTTATTGTAGATATGCACAGTAAATTACAGCTATAGACGAGGTAAAAAAAAAACTCCGGTGCGCACTAATCCGGCTGGCAACGCGCCTACAGGATAAATAAAATAAGATAAAGAATAGTTTTAATGGTGGATGCGGATACGGAGCAGCGCGGCTGAGGCAAAGTGATGTGCAATAAAACAAATGGTAGCATCCATACCTTTCTCTCCATCACTATGCGCTCTTTTTTTTTTTTTTTTTAGGCTACTCAACAACAGGAACTGTAGGATGTGTCTCTCTCCGTGGAGGTGTCCGGGTCCAGCGCGGCGCAGAGCTTCCAGTCACTCCTCAACTTCCTCGCACGGCTTCTTCTTTTTTTTCTTCTTTGAAGACAGCAGCGTCTCTCCGATCACTTCCCCATTACTGGACAGCTAGGCGACTTATTAGCACTGGCCTGTGGGACGCCGAGTCGGGGATGGAGCCAGAGCCGGGATTGGTGAAGCCTCGTTCGGAAGGGGCGCATGAGCGCAGGCGCGGATCTCTCTGCTGGAGAGTCGATATAATGAAAAATCACCAGTGGCAGGGAGCGTCATCAAATTATCCTCAGGAGCAGGGTTTTTTTTTTTTTTTGGAGGGGGGGTATACTGTCCGATGCAAGCTTTAGCAAAAGGACTGTGACATGATGACTACAGGTTATTATTATAATGTGCGGTGCAAGAACAAAGACATTTTTTTTTCATTCTAGGCCTCAATGATGTTCTGAATAAAACCTGTTTACACCACCTTCAGCTCCCTAACCACATGGACTGTGGCACTTTCTCATAAAGCACCCTTTATGTAGGGGTTGCGAGTTGTAACTGCTTTATAGAGCAGTTATAGGGCGATATTAAGGACATTTGGTCGCCAGATTGTGAAAAATAGTCCCCCTTGGCTACACTGAATCACCTATTAATTGATTACCAACATTTATAACATTATAGTATATCATTTATTGTCAAGCTAGGTACATCTTTAAGTCTGCTTATATTTGTTTGGCTGTTTTTTTAATTTGTATTGTTCTGTAAATTTAAGTATATTAAGAGCGAATAGGAACTGGAGATTCTTCATTGTTACCAAATTTAAAGGACGATTACCAGCCAAACGGATTTCACAACCTGGCAACCCAAATTCAGCTCCTGTTAATGGGTTATAGCGGATATAAAAAGCTTCAGTAAATGATCGATTGACCATTAATGAAGCTATTAGCTAACCCCTTCATCAAGAAAGGTAGTATCTAAAGGGGAATATGAAATGCGTGAATGTAGGACTACTACTGAGATTTACTGACACCATGAGAAAATGCATATTAATAAGCATGGAAATATTATCACGATTAAAGGGATATAAAGACTTGTTCTCCGAAATAAGAGGTATTAAATGAGAAACATCCTATATTGCTTTCCTTTCATTTTTACATTTATTGCTTTTCCCCTGTTTAAGTTTCTTTTTGGGTGAGGTTTCCAAATTAAGGGCTTAAGGACAAAGTCTTGTATGCTGTACAGATTGTAAAAACCCTTTAAGGCAAATTTGTGATAATGGGCTCTATAAATAAAATAGACTTGGAATCTTTCAATTTAGGCTGTACGATTGAAACATCGCTTGCAGGTGAACTTAGCCCAATGTTCTTGCATAAAAATGGCACAAAAGATATAGAAAGAAAAGAACGGGTCAGTTCAGGAGCGTCTTCAGGTCTATGTCAGAATATTAGTGTCAGCATCTAAACTCTTTTAATACCTCTCGGGCTGCAGACTGAAGCGGTCCATCAGCTAGAGAACAGGTTCAAAACCATCGCGCTGAGCAGCATCCTCCCTGTTTATGAATCCCTCACGTCCAATAAGTTCTGAAACTGACCTCAACTTTGAATTCCTTGAGGTTTTTACCAAGGAAGAGGTTTTTTTAGAAAGTGCAGCACAATATCTGGGTCACAGCCGTGTTTCCACACAAAGCCTTCTTACCGCAGTGCAGCCCACTCCTACCCACCCACAGACTCAATCAGCAGAGGTCCACTATGGAGGCCTTGGCTCAACACCAGCAGATATCCCACTGCTGGAAATGTTCTCCAGCTCAACCTGAAGAAGCATCTACTGTTGAGTCGTGAGCTCGTTTTATGAGTGATTGAATATTGAAGCCGACGCATTAAATTAGACAATTGTGTCCTTTAAATAAGGAAGAATTTACTTTTTATTAAGTTGGGTTCAGGAACTGGCTGCACACAAAGGAGGCAAAAAAACACTCAGAAGCTTTTCAAAATGATCCGTGCAGAGCCCAATCAACTTTAATTAATATCGAAATTCAACTCCTCCTCCTCCTCCAAGATAAAACAAGCGGGTGTTCCCAAACTTAACTATTTGATTATGAAGCCACAAATGAAATAAGGTGATTCAGACGTTTTGGCAGATTGATGTTCATGAGTAGATCCTGAGGTTTCTTCTTATTAATATTTTGGCCTCATTTCAGTCCTGGACATCAAAATAATCTATCACAGGCTCTTCTTTAACCATCTTCGACCAGGTGCCTCCGCTGGCGGCCCTGAGAGGAGAATCAAGAGGAAAAAGTGTCATCAGCAGACGGTTAAATGTGAAATCTAACATTAACAACAAGAGCAAACAGTCCAAAGAGGAAGTCCTACTTGCTGCTGTGCTGTTTGATGTGAGCGATGGGGGGAGGGGCCCTCGCAAACGTCTCTCTCTCTATCAGTGATGTCAGGGTTGAGTTTGGACAGGCGGACTTCCCCCTGAGAAAATTAACAAAAGACACAAATTCTTCAAATCCACAGCCAACATTTTCTAATTTTTTGTATTATTACCGTTTGAATAGAGTCTCACTTTTGGGCTGTGATGACCACGTTGCGTTTGGGCTCGCTGTCGTAGCTCACGCTCTCCACGGTGTAAACCTCGGCCAGCTCGTGGATGATCTTGCGGTGCTCTCTGTTCATGGGGGGGAAACAGTGGCTCCTCTTCGGCTGTTTTCCCTGCAAACACCAGCACCGCATGAGCATTAGGAGTTCATACAGAAAAGCATTACAAAAGCTGCTTCCCGCTGCCCTCCAGCTACACTGGGAGTTACTGTTTCCATCACTCAAATACATCGAAAAATCTATCCTGGAATAAAGTGGGAGGTCGGGACCTCTTGATACAACGCAGAGCGAGATAATTAACAGGACGGGAAAGAAGGAAAAACACAAAGTCTGACTAATGCTCTTGTGGCTGAATCCCTAAAGCCAAGTTAAACAATCTGAAGAACCTTCACAGAGAAGTGGAGGCTGTTATAGTTCACATGAATTCACATGGAATGGGTGTGATGTGCGTGGGTGTCCACATACGTATTCCACCTGACTTTTTATACTAGTCTACCAGATATGGAGAGTTTGGGAAAACTACAACTGGCATAAAACGGACCCACTTCCTCTGCCACAAGCTAGCGAGAATCAAGTCAGTACAGATGCAGCAAATACGATAAAACCGTTCAGAAGCAGACTCTGTCCCCATGATTCATCGTTCCAAAAAGAGATCCAGCTGGTCATAAACAATACATTTTTACATTTAGCACAGAAACCAGAGCAGCAGTGACCTCGACAACCTCGCGCCTGTAAGGCTCGATGCATCCAACGAGACTATTTTTCTAGCTGCCCCATGAGGAACCTACTAATTTAGTCTGGCTTGATACTAAAGAGGCTCCGCCGTCCTGTCAGAAATCTACAAGCTACCACAGCCGGTTCTTGCAGGTCCACATGGAGAATTGACCCGAGCTCAGAAATAGCTGAAAATACAACAACCAGGCCAGAAACGTAGAAAATAAATATCATGACAATAAAAATAATGCAAGTTGTGAGTTTAGATGGCTCTTGTTTTGCTCCAGCTGTTCCAACTCTGCCTCACAGCGTTGTATCTGAACTGACATGAAATGAGTTTCCTTGGGGTCAATTAAGTGCCATTTGTCGTTATGCAAATGAAAAACCAGTAGATGCTTCGTTATT
This sequence comes from Anarrhichthys ocellatus, assembly GCF_004355925.1. Classification (NCBI taxonomy): domain Eukaryota; kingdom Metazoa; phylum Chordata; class Actinopteri; order Perciformes; family Anarhichadidae; genus Anarrhichthys; species Anarrhichthys ocellatus. Next base: position 7,208,403 of record NW_022280040.1, on the reverse strand, counting down.
GAGAGTTGATAAGTTAAGGTTGTCAATGTGCAGGAAGAAGAGAGACGAGTGGGCTCACAACACAGCCAGCAGAGGGAGCACATCAAACCGTCTGTACTCGTCTCATCTTACCTTATTAGCAAGCTCAACAAGATTCTTGATCTCCTCTTCTACCTCGGTGACAAATTTCAGGTCTTTCCTAAAAGAGAGGAGGAACAGAAGAACGTCTGTATTTTCTGTCCGTGGGGAACAAACAAGATGGCCGGCAATAAACGCGGTAAAACAGACGGAAGCGTAAAAGTCGGACCTGGCATCGTCTTTGAGGCTGTCGCTGTATACAGAACTAGAGCGGGCGTTGAAGGGGTCAGAAGATAAGTCGATCTGCAACGCCTCCGCCAAGCGCCTGTTTCTCTCCAAGGTAGCGCACTCTTGATCACAGTCAAGCCTGAGAAAACAAACCGGATGAGTTGCACAAACACGCAGGCAGATCTCAAATCACATCTTCACGTTTCACTCCTCGTTTCTTTCTTTGTTTGCCGTCTTAAAATGCTTCTTATGAATCACCGGATAGTTCCGAGTGGCTGATGTAATACATTAAATGCATTGCCTCTGATTGATTGATTTAAATATTAATGCACAAACAAAAAGTAATCCCTCATAGTAAACAGGAAATCAATTTCTATGCAGAGGACTATTTAAATAATGTTTTATTATTGATTGAAAGAAAACAGCATCGTGCCTCGCGGTTGTACTAAAACCACTGCAGAGAAACATGCCTCGCTTCCTCAAACACTCCACACCAACGGCGTTGGCCACACCCTGCTGAATACCTGGTCTGCTTGAGCTCCTTCTTAGTGAGGAGCGGGCCGATGTCCATCGACTCGCCGAGCTGCATGTCAGACAGTTTACTGGCCATGGCGATGGCTGCATACCTGGTGGCGCAGAGGGATCAAGGGACGTTTCAAAAAACGCACTCACATTCAAAAACATCCAAACAGCCGAGCACGGAGACGGTTTAACTGACCTCTGGTATGAAGTGGTTGCCTCTGTGCAGGCCACCGTTTCCTTTCTTCGACCGCAGTCGCATTGTAGAGCGACCTGTGAAAAGGAAGAATCAGACTCCCACCGGTAGTGTTTCACATGCACTGGAATCGACTTCAGGCTTTTTGTAAGAAGACAAATATGTCACTTTGTGGTTTGGTGCTGCTCGTGTGAGACATTCCTGCAGCTGTGAAAGTTCTCATTGTTTGTTGAGCTTTTGAGTTTGGAGGACTGCCACCGAAATGTTATTACTTGATCCCAAGTGAACTATTTATGACAGTTGCACACTATTAGAGCAGCTTGCACCGACATGTGGCTAACAGGAACAGAAAGAATACACATCTGTACTGAACACAACGACAATCTGCGCAGACTTTGCAACCCATGTTTCTGCTGCTGGGAGTCCAGCTGGTGTACCTTGGCGCTGCAGGTGGTGCGTGGGCAGCTGCTGCCTTTGTGACAGGGAGCGAAGCACGGGTGGCCACAGTCTGGACGCGGCAGTGCGCACGGCTGCAGGCAGCTGCCTCCCCCCAAACACTCGCTTCGGTGGCAGATCCGTCGGCAGCGGTGCATCTCACACGGCAGCGTTTTGTTACACGTCAGGCCGCAGGAGATGTCTTGCAGATGACATGCGATGTTGCTGCGTTGCTGCGGGCCAAAGAGAAATACTTTAAATCACAGGAATATAAAGAAAGTAAAACGAGTTATGCAGCTCGGGGGACGTTACCTCGTGCTTTCCCATGCACCATTTCTGAGTGAGGTACGTGCAAGGCGGACACTTGTCTTCACTGTGGCAGTTGTGGAACACTAAATGAGAGATAAATGTTAGGATTCTCATTTATGGTTTAGAACTGCAGTGTGAACGTTTGCTCTTTTTTTCTATTATCTCACCTGGGTGGTCGCACTCGTGTCTTCTCGTGCACATGCTTTTGCACTCTGGTGGCTTTGTGCCACAGGGGATTGGCGGGTACAAGACAGTGAGTCCACAGTGACACGCCAGCTCATCAAAACCTACAAAACAAAGGAATCACAGGAACACAAGTCATAAATCATGGCACATTAATGTCAAGACATAACGCCACAGAGGACAGAAAAACTATGCAACAATGTCAAATGACTTTTTTTATTGTTTTTCGAATGGCAGGATGTGGTTCCTCTGAGACTTGGCTCATGAATACAGTGCTGTTGGAGCTGCAGGACTCACTGGACTGCCAGCAGGGCTCACAGTTTCCACGGTGGCAAGAATCCTGGCAGCGGTGGAGGCCACAGTTGAGCTTGTAGCCGCAGATCAGAGGACACTTGTGCTCCACGTTCTGGACGGACAGACAGAAACCAGTGACACCACCTATAGCCTAGCGCTGCCCCAATGACAACACTTTTATCGCCATTTTGATTCATTGTATTAAACACTTTATCAGACGCATGTGTCATCTCCAGATGTGTCGAGCTTGCATGAAAAACTCACATAAAAGTGATGATTGTAATACTTTAATTTAGTTTAGTATGTATTCGTCAGGTTAACTTGCCTACAGTGCTTATAATGGATGTTCAGCAGTATAAAAACCAGCATATTTTCAGCTCTTTTGCCATTTCTCAACTTCTTAACTTCTACGTAGAGTCACTGAAACAGAGTCACTGGATACTCACCACACAACACAGCTCGCCGCACTTGTGTCGGCCGCAGGAGCGTTTCTTGTTGCAGCGCTTCTCACAAGTGAAAACGAGCTCTTCTAGAATAGAAAGAGCCAGAGGTGAAATACCAGACAATGCAAGTAGATGGTGACCTCACATGTGTTTAAATCTCACCTTCTTTTTGGATCGTTGCACATGGGACCTCCTGAAGAGCAAAGGATTCTTTTTAAGTTCTTTGATATCATAAATAAAGCATAACCAATGACAGCGATGATAAATGATAAACGTTCTGCTGAGGTTTCTGCCTACCTTGGTCTTGGAGCCACATCTGCATCGGATAGTGGAGGTCAGGCAGCAGGGACCACAGCTGTCCTCATGGCACATCTTCTCACACAGATGGATGGTGTCTGAAATAAACAAGGATATTTAAGTCCTGACAAAGTGTAAGAACAACGCACGCGAGCTCAACACAATGCACGTCCTGTCTGAACACACGAAATAAAATGATGTGAGGAAAAAGAACAACCTCAGCATATACAAGCAAATATAAAACCTTTTTACGGTCTTTAAATGTGGACGGATGAAGATAAAGCAGACAAACGAAACAAGATGTCTGACCCGGAATCTCAAATACCGAAATATTGCTACTTGACATTTTCAAGTTTTCATATCCTCCACCTGGTCAGTTTCAGATCTTTTGTGAGGGCAGCTTCACTTCCCTCCATTAACCTCTTCCACTTTGCTATGAGAAATTATTCAGAATCTAGTGGGAGAGTCTGAGGAACGTCGACGGGCAGACGCCATCTTTTGAAAAACACACACTTTGTCCGTCTCCCTTACCGCTGGAGCCACAGGCCAGGGGCTTGTTGCAGGTCTTCCCACAGGAGGGGATGGCATCAGAGCAGCTCCGGCGCTCAGAGTAGCCCAGCTCCAGGAGCTTGGCCAGCAGCGTCTGACTGCAGGCACACGTCTTCACCAGGCTCGGGGAGCGGGGACACGGCTGGCACGGGCCGCGGTGGCACTCCAGCTGGCACCGGTGAGTTTCGCAGTTCAGCATCCTGAAAAGGGAGTGTGAGGCAGTGGTGGGAACTGTCCAACTGAGGCTAACGGAGGACGGACGTCATTAGTGACACGAGGTCAGACTTACTTCCCGCATAATTTTTGACAGGAGAAATGTCCCGAACCATCGAATCCGTCTTTATCTGTGCCGCACAGGACTTCACGAGCGGTGACGCCACAGTAGCACCCTAAAGACAATAAAAACAGGAGAAACCAGGTCAAATCAAAAGACAAACTTTTATCTGTCAGAACATTGTATGGAGCTGCCAACATGAGACTCACCCTGCTGAACTTGCAGCTGGCAGGGTTGACACGCCCCACTGTGGCACACCTGGGTGCAGGTGTGTTTGGCACAGTTGAGTAAGGCAGCACACGCCGCGTTACACCGGAGCGCTGCACCCTGGCCACAGCGCATTGGTTGACTGCAAAGATAAAGTTCTATCAATACTGGTGTCAAAAACACAGATAACAGAAAAGGAAGCAATCTCTTTGGGTAAACAGATAAACACACAAAGACACACAGATAGAGAGGAGCAAACAGGATTCAAAGGTAGCGGACCTGGTCTTCCCACAGATACAGGATTTCGTTATGAAGGCGGGACATTGTGGACAAGGTCCAGGGTGACATAAGCTGAAGGGAGACACAGAAAATACTGTTTAACAAAAATACTCTTCAGGAGAATTAAATACACAGACTGTACTATTTAAATTATTTAAATACATCCTAAATCTGTACTTCATTGGAATTATCACAACATATTAAACACAAAATTGTACTTCTTGTGTATCATTGGTAGAGTTAGATTCCCAGTTACGATAAAATTATAGACTTTAGGATTGCATCTAATAATAATACTAATAATCCTGTGATTTTTAAGGCTCACATGTTACAGGGGTGGTTGCAGTCCGCTCCGCTTCTTTTCTTCCCACACATGTCACCACAGCTGTGGGGGATCTCAGTGCGCTGCCACTCTGGGTTTGTCACTTTACCTGCCAATCAAAAGTTGAATAAAAAGAGTGATGACCTTGTTTTACTCACTTTCGGTGAAAGACTTGATTTGCTTTAAACGGGGGAGAAAAGAAGTCTCACAAGAACAAATTATACATTCAATTATCCAACCGGACAACTAATAAATCACTACTCATAAAATGTATTTAATTGCATGAATGAAACAGTCACTCACCACAGAAGCAGGTGTAGGAGGTCGGTTGTTTCGGTGCAACATTCTGGCAGGCCGGACAACGCCAACCTTCAGCCGATTCTGAGAAACAGCATGTTTTAATAAAAATATATATTGTTTATATAAACTTTCCATAAAGACAACAACAGATATTCCCTCTGGACTCCAAACTGCAATGTGATACAATATATTGTTGATGTAGCAGGAACTTCAAAGCCTTTTTGTTAATGGGGCCACAGCGTCTAGCTATTGTCCATTCACACAACAGCGTTATGCATTACGCTGTTGTTTCGTAGCCTCACAGAGACCACCATACTGAGGCCGGAGTGTGAGTCAGGGCTGTGATGTAGTTTAAGGGTTGTACCGTCTGCCTGGGAGGCCGGGGATCGAGCCCACTTCTTGATGCAGTTCAGGTGGAAGACGTGGAAGCAGCTCAGGCAGCTCCACACCGGGGCCATGCAGCGGATGACGTCACAGCAAACCATGCACTCATACTTCTCCTCAGACAGCTGTTCGATCAGACACCCTGTGGAGGGAAGAGTTGAGAAAAGATTCTTTAACCTCAAGAACAGGCAGCTCCAATATTCATTTTGGATACCGCCAAATGACGCGAGATGTCTACTGTGAGTGGTAGAGTTATGTTGGCGTCCCGTAATATTACAAATATAGTAAACAACTCTTTCTATACGAGTTTACAGGAGTTATGGTCTAACCTGTCTGCGTCTCCTTGCTCTCTGGCACCTTGTCCCAGCTCCTCTGGCCTGGCCTGGGGTTCTGATGATGCGTTGTTCTTCTCCCTCCTCTGGCCTGAAGGGGTGTGTGTCGTCCTGAGCCACGTCCAGCTTTACAGGCAGCATCCTGAGAGGATCTGCCATAGTCAGAGTCATCCTGGACACTGGCCCCCCTCTCTGAGCGAGTTTCCTCTTGAGGTGGTAATTTGGGCGGTTTAATTGGCCCCTGACGTCGTTTTACCTCGGCATGTTTCCTCTGATGATCATCGTGTTGATAGTCTGGACCTGTCCTGCTCCTCTGACTTCTTTCCCTGATGTCTAAAGAGGGGTTTTCTCGTTTGGCGTCGTTTGATCTCTGACCTTCTCCTGCAGCGTTCTTCTCTTTTAAGCGAGTACTCTTTTCAGTTAGTGGTCCTCTCCACTGCTCCTGGCTAAACTTCCTGGCTCTTTTAGCCCCGGCATCTGGGTCCTCGCTGGTTTGTTCAAGAATCCCACCTGCATCTTCTCTTCGCCAGCTGCGTCCATCAGGTCCATCATCCATGAGATGTGCCCGAGAATGAAAACCTCCGGCACCCCTGTTGTTAGCACTATATGGGCCAAAGTCACCTCCGGCTCTTTGGCAACTGGAGCCATTTACACCTCTATTTCCATCTCTCCTCCCTCTACCTCTGCCTCGCCTCCTGGCTCCATCCTCTCCCTGGTAGTGAGGCTGCTGATGCGATGCATAATCTGAATTATCGTGGCTAAATGGGGGTTTAAAGCCCTGATGAACGTGTCCGTATTGTTGAGGAGGATCATAACTATTCAGGTTTCTGTCATTGGTGTATCTGGACCGGCCTCTTCTGGATTTGTGCGGATATTGTTTTTGGTGCGACGCCTCATCTGGATTGAGGTCAGGTGGGTCTGCAAACAGAGAAAGTGACAACGTTAAAAGCCTAAAGCTTTGTGTATGATAATGCAGCTACAGTAAATATGCTACAAAGACGGAATGAAAACATGATGATCCATGATTCACCGGTCAATTACTGTGTCTTTAAATCAGTCTACAACCAATAATTCTCTACCAGAGCCCAAAATAATGTCTTAAAACTTACATAATGCAGTATGACCAACACAAATAAACAAAGTAACTCAGCAATTCAGCATTTTGCTGTTGATTTACTACTCAATCACAACCCAAGCTTGGGTTATGTAGCCAGCAGTTATAGCACAGGCTACTAACATTAATAACTAAGCTAACAATCATAAATAATGGATCACAGGTCAGGTGTAACGTTGGCTTACAAAGTTCAATGTCACGTGATGTCTACGGATAGCATGACCACAGTAACGTTAAAGGCTGACGTCACGTTAGCCTTCAGCTCGCTAATGTTAGCTGAACGTTAACGTCAGCTAATGCAACCAAATGAGCTTATTTACCAAATAAAGAGTGTGTAAAACGATAGAAAGCATGTTTGATCAGGCGGTCTATCGTTACAGAACAATTAAGTTAAATTTGGACATTAAGAACTTGTTTTTCCCCTGTATGGACACGTTCTTTCGACAGCATGCTAGTTACCTGAGGAGCCCTCAGCCATTCGGTTTGAACTCTGGTTATTTCTACTCAAGTTTGAGGCCAACATGTGAGACATGTGCCAACATGTGGGAGATGACAACCGTGTCCAGGTACTCGGCAACAGTATCCACTTCTTCACTCGTCTTCTGGTTGTTAAAACCTGAGACGAACTCTCTAAAAACAGCAGCAACAATCTCCTACCTTCAACTCACTTTATCACACTAGCTTAAAGCTAACGCAAGCTACGTTACGCTAGCTAAAGCAGAAGCTAGCAAAAGCGGAACTTCCGGTCAGTGTTTTTCAAAGTAAAGGTAAACAGAATTCAAATAACCGGACATAAAATACTTCCTTCTACAGAAACTCTATTTGATACCATTGTGGTTTTGAAACTATAGTTTGGAATATGACTGAGTCCGGCTTATGGGTATAATATTAATTTGTGAGGACAACCCATTCAAGGCATAATAATAAATTGGACAGAAAATAATACTAGTGAACGGCCACAAGGTGGCGCTCCATGTTTGGATTAGTACAATATGGAATAGAGAGGCTTCTCTAGTGGAGAATAGTGGGTGAAATCGAAATAAGTCTAAAAATATTAACATATACTTCATAATTTTGCATGTTTCTGTGTTTTCTATGGTAACTGTTTTAAAATGTGGGTATTTAAAAAGTAGTAGTGGGTGTTGTTAGGCTGCTCTTTGAGTGCACTTAATATGATTTTACAAAATATATTATATATAACAACCTAAGCAACTATTTAGGATAAATCATGACTTCTGTGGTGAGAATAAGGCTTAATATCTCTAAGATTTTGAAGGTATTAAGACACACAGCTGTGAAGTTGGTTTAAAAAAGGAAGTAGTATATGTTACTTTGTGGCAAATATCTGTTTGTGTATTATAATACACATATTGTATTACATGTGTTTGACATATTTCCTTATTTCTGGATGCAAACCTTCTTCCCTTGAGGACAATGGCGTTTTAAATTAATTAAACTGAACTGGATTTATTTTAAAAGGACAAAAAGATTTATCACACAGACAATGACATACTTTATAAATTCATAAAATGATTCTTTAGACACCTACATGGCATTAATACATGAACACTAACTTAATACACAGAAAACAATTTTTTTCATGTGACATTCAGCTGAACTAAATTGAAATAAACTCATCTGACAGTAGGGGACACTAGTCCAAACTCACTAAAACCAACTGTTCAGTTTTATCAGCTCATGCCTATGATAGGCTCATATTCTTCTGACGACACTCAAGATTATAAATATAATAATAATTATAAATATATATCCTTCTAGTTGTCGCTTCAAGTCAAACAAACGAAACGTTAATGTTTATTTTGTCTGTAAATCGTTGTTTTCTGCGGTAAGCAGGCCTTCAGTGGTGCGGGGCTCTAGATTCCAGATCACGCATGCGCTGAGTGACATCTCGGCCCCCGTCGACCGGGCGAAGTGGGTGGAAGAGTTGCGTCAAGTTGCCACCAATATGAACAAAATGCCGTAAAATAGGTAGTTTGTTTTCAAAATAAAAGAGTAAGACTACATCGTGAGGACAGCGTTCTGCTTTTTGTTAAAACATTACATTATGATACAAATGTGATTATATATCATCAGAAGCTCCTTACATTTAGTTTTTTAAATTTCAAATTAATCAATTAATTGTAGTACAATAGCTACAATTATGTGTCAATATTGTATTAAACCGGCTGATTATTAGTCCTTATTAGTCTAAAATGTGCTGAAGTTTGAACACATTTGCCATTTAACCACTGAATCCTGGGCAATACTAACAAAATGTGACAAAAGTTGACATCTATTTAAAAAAAATAGTCGATAAAATTGAATTTGTGCAACAAATGGGTTTTCTAAAATAATTACATTTTGCAGACTTATATGTTCATTGGCCTGCTTTATGTGACAAGGGGAAACATATGTATATATATATTGTTTTTTTAATGAAGACGTCTATACTCATTTGGGGATTAACAAATTGAAGTCACCCCGGGGTCTTAGTTTGAAAACCTTCACCGGAAATGAGATCATTCTTTCCAGCTAGCTTGACCCTAGCTCTGAGAAAGCTCGAGCGCGGCCGAGCAGGAGAGAGTGGCAGTGAATGTGTCTGCGGCAGCCTTTTAGCGTTAAAAAACCACAAACTACGGCCGGAGAAAGGAGGACCAAATCCCGCTGCAGCGAGAGACGACCTCGGCAGACCACATGGACTATGATAGAATCTAAACAGAGGCTGGTAACGGTGCGCTGTTTGGACGACAAGCGGTTTATTGAACATCTGTAGAGCATATAATGAGGGCATCCGCTATTCTTTACGGTGGTTTTTCCTCCGAGGTTTAGTTATAGACGCAGAGTGACACTATTTATACGTGCATCGCTTTTAGACATCCTCTCGAGGAAAAAGACGCGCCGAGGGAACACATCCTGCAGACATTTAGTTAATTCCCTGCAGTGAAGTCATCTGAGAAGAAGACACGTCTTAATCATCTCTAGTTTAACACAGTTTCGCGAGGAAAATCGGCATTCCCCTTCCATCGGCTCCTCTTGTGGGCATTTCCCCCCTCCCTCCCCACCAGCCACCAGTTTAAAGGATGCCGGATCAAATATCGGTGTCCGAGTTTCTCTCGGAGACGACAGAGGATTACAATTCCCCGACAACATCCAGCTTCACCACCCGGCTGCAGAGCTGCAGGAACACCGTGAATGTGCTGGAGGAGGTAAGGCCACGGTGTCCGCCTGCATGGATGGATGGATGGATGATTGAAGACGCCTGATTAAACAACACCAAATACTATATTATTATATTAAAAAAATGCATATTTAAAGCACATACAACAGGTTTTTACATGGTGGAATGCAGTTTATATACATGCAATCAACCCTAAATTCACTGGTTTCAGTTTAAAATCCCATTAGAGGCCCAAATGCATTATTGTGTCGCAACAGAAAATAAAATAATTGCACCTGTTGAGCTGCAGTTGCTGTGAAAGTGCATTTTTTTATTGAACCTGATGGCAAAAAATGTGCATTTCCCGCCCCCCCCCCCTACACACACACACACACACAGACAGATAGTTAGTGCAGAGCTGGTGCATGTAGGTGACCTCTCATCCTGTGGATCTGCTGCTCCTTTCTTACCAGATATGTGGAGTAATAATAGAGGGTGGGTGGATGTGTAGGCAATAGGAGGATGTGCACTCAGGCCTGCAGCTCTCTCTCTCTGTGTTCACAGTTACATAACTCACAGCTTCAGAGCATGCTGCCAGGCTGTGGCACTGTGTGTGTGACAGAGAGAGAGAGAGAGAGAGAGACCTTCCCCAGTCACTGGCAGTCAAATCTGGATTTAACTGTCAGGATTATAGAGATTCCCCGCTCTCGTATAGGCCAGATTTGTGTTAAAAAATGCAATATTTATCCTCAAAAAAGTGAAATGCGGTGCAGAAACACACCCAAAGTCACACTCTGTGATGCTGTGTCACCTTCGATCGTGTGTGTGTGTAGGGGGGAGAGAGTAATCGGGCCAGGCAGGTGGGTTGCTATATGTGTGTGTGGGTGGGTGTGTTTCCCATCTCCCCACCCCCGACCATCATCCTTCCTGCTGCGATTAACTGGAGCATCAAACCAGGGTGGCGCACACCTTCTCCGTTGTCCGCTAACGCCAAAATGTGACCTCATTTCCTGCTTTTAGCTGCAGACGTGAATGACGTCAGACTCACAGTCTTTAGTGTAATCTGTCATGTGAGACAGACACCAAATGGGGTTTATTTGTGACTAAATAACTGTACAGGTCACATGTAAACAGTACAAGATGAGCAGGACAGTAACCAGATATGTTTGTTTAAAGGGAAAGAGCACAGGCCTAGTCCTCTCTTCGACGTATTAACAGCCACTTCAACAAACCGTCCGTGCTATCCATCACTTCTATCTTTTACAAGCCTATTATATCATGATGACAAAAAAAAATCCACCAAAACAGGACCAGGGCCGTGTTTATTCTCCACTCTGTGTCTGCTGACTGTAACGAGGGAATGGCTCGCATCATGAATCACCTCTCTGGCTCCGTGCCTCTGAACCCAGAGACTGCAGCAGCACAAACGAAAAACATCTGGTCGAGAAAAGGGCCGCCATGTGCGCCGGGCTTCGGTAGCCACTCTGGAATTTTTTTTTTTTTTTTTTTTTTTTTTTTTGCAGAGATCACATGACAGGGATGACCATTATGCTGGTACCAAAGAGCGGGCTAACACACTCTCCGGTGTTTTAAACAAAAGGCTGAAACATTTAGGGCGAGGATAGTCGGGGGAAACACCCAGCAGACAGCCGGCCTAAAGATGAATACGGTTAGATTAGTGTCTGTTTAGTAAAATTAGCTTCCCCGTTTGATCCCTGCATGGACATGTAAGGGCTCACTTGCATCATGCACACAGAGCCGCTGCAGTAAAACGGCCCTCGGCATCATTTTGCCTGAAGACGAGTTTGTTTAAAATGTCCCGGGGTCCGAGTTCCTGCCCTCAAACTTAAACCATTCAGTCCCTATTTCCCCCCCCCACGAGTCACTTCCTCAGTATGTTGACTAGGTAAATTATGCAAAGGTACGGCTTGAATATTTAATGCTGTAACTTGAGGGGGTGAGTTGACCTGCAGGATTGTTCAAGTTATCTGCCGGTGCAAATAAAGAAAGAAAGCGGCATCATATCGTCCTTACTCATCAATTATTGATCCGCGCATAATGACACAGAAGTATTCACCAGTCAACAACGAGCAGCACGGTGGACAGATGAAACCTTCACAGTAACCTTCCTGGATCGAGATCGGGCCGGTGTGAATGTGTGTGTGGGCGGCGGACTGGAAGCCGTGTTGGTATGTGTTGTGGGGTTTTATTTTGTTGTCATCTTTGGTGCTGAGCAGCCATTGTTGTGTTTTTCCACTGCATTTCCCAGAAATCTGTGGGAAGTTGTTAATGGTGATCTCATTTGTTCATCCAGATTCCAGAGATTATAGCTGCAACTAACTTTTCCATTATTGATTGTCGTCTTACAATTGGTGGTCCGTGGTATTTAATTAACAGTGATATGAATGAGAGAGAGGCAGTTAACTCTTTTAGGTTTTTGACTGTGGAACCCAGAAATGTATATTGATGGAAGCAAACGGATGACATTGTCGGTCGGTTGGTTCGTCAAACAGCCAAAGATTGCCATAGATTTCTGTTTAATTCCTGCTCCTAGCTCTTTATTTCTCATATCTTAGTTGGCAGACCGCCATGACATTTTGGCTATCAAAGGGAAAACCCCGTTTTGGTTTTTATGACCCTCTGACCTTTTCTTGAGTGCCATCCTCGGGGCACACGTAATATGTTTAGCACCATATCCACGATACTGACGAAACCTCAAGAATAGAAAGATTTCTATGGTTTATTTTGTAGTTCGTGACATCCACGAACATTCAGCCTCAGGCAGCATCTGCTTTCATTGTCTCTGGTGAAACCTGGCAGCTCATAAGTCAACCCAAAAAATGTTTCTGCACTCAAACGATGGATTATTTCTGCTGATAATGGTATTATACAGCTTTCCTCTATTGATTCTAGAAATACACATCTATTGTGTACAATGTGTATTGCCTCAGAACTTACTATATTACATAAAGTTATAAGGTAACCTCACTACATAATATCTTACAGTAAGTATTAGTTTGTTATATTTAAAGTATAGTTTGAGCTTTTGTGGTTGTGGAATTGTTTTGTTTTCTAGGAGATTGTCCCTTCAGTTAATTAGCAACACAATAAATTAGAGCTGCAATGATTAGTCGTATAATTGATTAGTTGGTTGGAAAATCGATAGGCTACTATACAGGAAATCAATTCATTATATAATATTATTATATTAAGTTATTATTTCAGCAAAGCTATCAACCATTCTTGGGTTGCAGATTCTTTAACGTGAGAATTTGTTGCTTTTCTCAGTTTTACGTCATAATAAACGGAATATTTTTGAGTTTGGAACTGTTGGTCGGACAAAAGGAGACTTTCAAAGTCTTGTTTCAGGATTTTCTGACACTGATCGACTTAATGATTAATCAAGGAAACAAACAGCACATTCGTTGATCATGAAAGAGTTAGTTGCAGCTCTACGGCAGACGATAACGGCGAAGACCAAAGAAGAATAAACACAATAGCAAAGCAGCAAATCTGACATTTGCTGGTATGAAAATGAATTCCCCGCTTTCTCTTATTTAGCTAATATTAGCGGCTTGTTATCCCCCCCCCCGTGGGGTGTTTATTGTCTCCCGCTCCCCCCCACAGATGGCCCTTTACGTCACTGGGTTAGCTCTCCTAAAGCACATAGAGCCACAGCAGCAGCAGCAGCACAAGGGAAACCCTCACTGCATTGGCATTCCTTTGAGCGCGCCTCTCGCACCACATCACATGGGCCGCACCAGAAGAAATGTTGACTTTTCACAGTCATTCTATTCAAGCATGGCTGGGCTTGACCTAATAGGCAGAGGCCTTTTATATTCTTTATATTTACGTAACGGCCTTTTCAGTCGCCGCATGTTGGGCTCGAGACACTTTCGATGCCCTCCTGTATTTGAAAAGAAGAAGAAGAAGCTGAATGAGGAATTTTGTTCCAAACCACTGTGCACGTCGTTGCCTGAAGTCGTCAGAGATTTATTCAAAGATAGCAAAACATCTAGTTTTATAAAATGTCTCTTAGATGTTGCCAGGAAGGGAATTAACATTCCTCTCATTCTTTTAGAAGCTTTAAAGTTTATTCTCGTCAATTTATACGAGTACGTGTCACTCCAGTCAAACGCTGGAGGCCTCATTTAGGAAGAAGCTCGTCTCAAAGGTGCCCTGTGGAGACTGTAGAACTAGTGAAGATGTCCATGGGATACACATGCGGAAATGCATATGAGGCGGTAATGTGCTGTAAAAGCCAGCAAAGCACGAAGAAATAGGACCAACAAGACCAACCGTACGCTCATTGTCTTTCTTTTGGGAGGGGGGAGGACAGATGGCAGGTTAACAGTATACGCCATACTAGAAGTGTGTGTACTACTGTATCATCTGAACGCTGGGAACCTGAAGATTAAATTGAGATGAAGCTCAGCACTGTGTGTCAAGTTCTACTAAATCAGGTCAAAGGACCCCAGTGAATATGGTCATGCCAGTTTTTCACCAGCCAATATTTAGAATACCTTCAGAGCCTCATTTACCATCTTTCACGACAAGCTAGCAGGACATGGTTGGTACCGTAGTTTCATATGATTACCTTCACTCTAAAGCCGAGCCTGCTACAGCCCCTGTTTGGCCGAGGACGTCCACGTCCGCCAGGAGTGAAGACAAAACAAAAGACCATATGTATATGATTTACGAGTGAAACATGTTGAAAAAGAACCTAAGGCGTTGACCATTTTTGTTTCTGATAAAACATCCATGGAGTAAAAATCTACTGCGAGTTAGTTTTTGTTTCACTGAAGCTGTTTCTTCTTGGGTTCGACATGTTCACAGTGTTACAAGTTAATAGTCAAAATTATAAGTATTTATTTTATAATAGTTCATAATATGATGAGTTTGTATTAGTAACAGATACAGTATTTGTTGAATATCATCGTTTGTCTGTAAAGCACCTGAGGCCGTCTCGTTGACGCTGTCATGTGAGCGTTTATTCTCGTCACATGTAACATCTGGTCCACCAGCAGGGAGCTGGTCGTAACAATATCGACACGGATAACAGATATTATTTGTTTTGTTCATTAAGCCTTAGAGCATTTTCAAAGCTTACGTGTTTCGCTTTTTGGGGAATATCTTGTGTTGCACCCTTAATTAAATCCAAATACTGTAGATGAATTGGTTCATGGATTATTTAGCCTCCGTGGCTCCATATTCTGGACCTCTTTTTCCCCCCCCCCCCCCCCCACACCAAAAACAAGGCAAAAAGGATGAATAATTCAAAAGGTCAAGTTTTTTTTATTATCATACTTTGCTTTACATAACATAACTGAGCGCTGGCTATTTAAGGCTCCATCCACCAACATTTGCAACTAAGGAGCACAGCTGTGTCTTTTTTTATTTTATTCATCATTTGTCCCCCGTGTCACCAAACCCGGTGAATCATATGGTGCGAGAGAATGGGAGCGTTTTTTCGTCCCATGGCACCGTTACTCACATGACATCTTGTTCCAGTTAAACAAAACCAAAAGCAGTTAATGTGGTCATTTCCACTTTGTCAGTGCTCACTAAATGGTGTTTCAGAGATAACAGTGACACCACTGCTGTGATGTTTAATCTTTCTTGGATATCTTGTTGATGAAGTTACAACTTTATGACCCAATAATGACCTACATGCTTTATCTACCTTCAGTAAAGTAGTCAAACGGACGTATTTCTGTATAAAAAGGCTTCAGACTCAATCACATAGTGCTTGCTGCAGTCGGTAGGGCTGAAAAACACGTTCATGTCATCAATGGAGCTATTATACGGGGGTCAAGTGATGCTTATTGACCGCACAAGTCGAAAGGGAAGGAAAGAGAAAACACAAAAAGAGTGAAAAGACAGTAAAGGAAGTCAAAATGGCAGAAATTGTCAGTCTTTTGGAGAATTTCAATTTTCAAACTGCTTTGTTTGGCTGCTTCTTTGGGCTAGCAACTAATTAGCGGATAATGCAATAATGCAGGCTGAAGTGCGTTATGTAGCCTGTTAGCTTAGCCACTCTAGCACATGTAGGAGGCGAGACTCTGTTGTGTTGCTTGTTTTGGCGGCGTGTTTGCCGTCTGTGGCTGAAATCTGATAATCGGTCCGTGGGCCACAGCTGTTGGCCTACCTTCCTGCCACAGCTGCACTGCGTATATCATCAAGGGCTATTAGCCGGCAGCGGATTAGCCCCGCACCAGACTCTGCCCCGGCGCTCTGATCCCCCTGCTCTACCCCAGATTTAGACCAGGAAGAGTGGGTCAGTGTTCACATCTGTCTGCAGCGATCCTCACACGGATGGATGTCCGTGTCTTCCTCCATCAACAGCCATTTTGATCTCAGTGTGCCATCAATGCAGCTACTGTTACATTTCCATGACTGTAGAAATATGGTCTTATACGAATATGTTTTATTAGCCATGTTAGCAGTGTGGCTATACAGTAGAGATGCTAAAGTCTGTCGGTTGGTCTGTCCACCGCTTTGATTCAGACTGAAATATCTCAAAAACCGTGATATTGTTTGTTGTTGCATTCATGGTTCCCTGAGGTTGAATCCTACCCACTCTGGTGATCCTAAGACTCCTCCATTAGCACCACCAGCAGGTCGACATTCGTGATTTTGAGTGAAAAGTCTCGACAACTATTGGCTGTACTGCCATGAAATTTGGTACAGACGTTCCTATCCCCCTCAGGATGAACATCAGCATGTCAGCATTGTCATTGTGAGCATGTTAGCATTTAGCTCAAAGCACAGCTAGTTTAACTGAAATATTGTGTTGACGAACCGTCACTTTACATTCAAATATTATCACAGTATCAATGCCAATAAAACGGAGTGAAAAATATGATATATATTGACATATCGTGCAGATTTAAGACATCCTAACACAGAAGACAAAGCTACTCTTTCGGTTTGTGTCTGTACTTCAGCTGCATCGACACATCAACACCCACAGATTCCTCCTCTTCCTCTTATGTTCATCTTTTGCAGCTCTTCGTTTTTCTTCTTCTGTGCTTTTATGAGCGCAGTGCTAACATTGTTGCACTCACTGACTGCCCTGCAGAACCAGGAGACAGCATTGTCCTGTGATGACTGACTGTCTTGTTGTCGCCTGAGGGGTAAACAGTGCATCTCTCTTTGTGAGCTTTGATGGTGTTTGGCCCTGGACTGTGTGTGTGTGTGTGTGTGTGTGTGTGTGTGTGTGTGTGTGTGTGT
>NW_022280040.1:7172330-7191281 GCF_004355925.1 Anarrhichthys ocellatus | reverse complement strand
TGTGTGTGTGTGTGTGTGTGTGTGTGTGTGTGTGTGTGTGTGTGTGTGTACCGCCGCTAAACATTTAATACAGCCTTTCAATGTTGAATTTGAATACTACCTTTCCCAAAACAGCCAAGTGCATTCAAGCCCGGAGGAAAGGCATCAACAGTCCTGCAAGACAACTTGTTTACATCTTCTCCTAATGCCATTAAATGTCAGTGAAAAGCGTTACATCGCTTTCTTTTCCACATCATGACAGCGGCCGTCAAAGCTCCTCACTGCTCTCTGAAAGTACACAGATGGGGGGGAAATCCAAGTGGGGATGTAGCATTCAGAATGGTTCAAGCTTTTGTTTGGACGTCCCAGTAAAGGCTTATTTCTGTTCCTCTGCGTGTCCAGTTGCTCAACATATCTGAACATCGAAACGGCCCGTGGGAGTGGATACACTTGCGGTTTTGGAATTAGCTGGTCTCTAACCCGGCAAGAGTCCCATAAAGTGTGAAATTTGAGACTCGTCTGCAGAAACAACTTCAAGGAATACTGTAAAGCGCTTTTCAGAGTCTGTGACTTTGGCCAAGGACTCGCGGCCGAGCGGCTGCGCAGGAACATTACTCAGAGGCCAAAGAAATAAGGTTACTTCTGATTGTGCATTTTTTTTTTTTATCAAGGGAGCACATTCTTTGGCGGCGTGCCCGAAAGATTTATAACGCGGGCGGTTGGTTGGTCGGAAGTTGAGCTGGCGGGCTTATTGGCTGATCAATGACCAGTGAAAGATTAGAGATGAACATGTGGAGTAGTTTGTTTTAGTGTTTCTTTGATCAACCTACACGGCGCTGGTTTGTAAGTATTGGTCTTTAGCCAGCTCTTTTTGTGAAGTATTGTATACTGTGTATGTGTAACAATGATCAATACTCAAACACTTAAAGTATTTAAGTGTTGTTGATGTGAGCCATATTTTTCTCTCATTTGTTACTGATTAACAGGATGACAACACTTCAATAAAACACACAACAATCTCACTACAAGGTCCACTCAGTCGTTTAACGCTGCAAATAATGATTATATTTATTATTGATTGAAGCCTCCATTAAATCGATTGTTTTTGTCTATAAATTGTCAGAAAAATTTGCTGCATGATGGAAATAGTTGGTGATTCCTCTGCAGGTGGAGTTGCGCAATTGACCCTTTCGCTAAGTCCCGCCCCTGGAAAGCAGATTGACCAATCATAGAGTAGCATCGGCCAGTTTCGACTATACGGCTGTGTTCCATAGACTCTCATTCAATCTTTTCAGATCTTTATTTCCAGGCTGATTTTGAGGTTTTGGAGATAGTCATGGTTAAACATGGTCTAATAATGATGGCAGGAGATATACGTTTCTAAAACGTTACGTTAATATGTAAAAACCTGTGGAGCTAACGTTAGCAGAGTACGTTAGTAGTAGCGTTAGCACATCAATGCTACCCTACCTACAGAATGTACGTGTGAATGTAAAGACATGCTGCAAGGTCAACAATGAATCTCAACTTTTAAATCAGAAGTTACTAAAGATCTACAATCCATCTGCTGAGGAAGGTCATGTTATATGAACGAAAGGTCCAGAACAGCTACTTGGTGAACATTCAATCTCCACCAAGACCAGCGATGCATTGTGGGTTTTTTATCCAAAGTACCATCATTGATTTGTTTTGTTCAAGTGAAGCAGTTTCTGAGGTTTGTGGATGAATAAACTTCTCTCTGGTCACGTTTTGAACCGGAAGTCAAAAGTCAGGAGACTTTAAATGTATCTCTGTTTCAACACATACCTTATTGCCTGCTACTGTATTATGAGGACTAAATAATTAATCAAAACCAGAATCAATAGATCTGTTATAGTTCCTCCATCCCTGACTAGAAAGTGTGAGTTTTGAGTTTCATATTTTTCAGGAAGCAAACAACCTCTTTGCTCTGCAGCTGTTTGTTTTCTCACTGATATCAAACACTGTAAGAAAGAGGATTCTAGGTCTCTTTTTTTTTCTTTTTTTTTAATCAGCTGCGAGTTCCTGTCGCTATTCTCCCGTTGAAGGCTGCTTCACACGAATAATGACTTAACACAATACAGATACAGGTATGCTGTCTGTTTGATGTTAGCTGAGTGCAGTCTAATGCAGCGGTGTGTGGGCGAGACTGTGAAAACATGCACATCGCTCAGATAAAAGGTGGTGGGCTGAGAACAAGAGATTGAGAGAGCATCGCAGAGGGAAGTCGCCAAATGAAGTGTGAATGCAACGCTGCTGCGTGCTCGGCTTGACTTGTCGCCGGCCGCACGCATGCGTATCAGTTCCTGCGAGATGCAGCTCGTTTCTTTCCATCTGAGGGTGTAGCTCCAGGATGCTAATAGCGGGACTAATAGCCGCAATACATAATTGAGCTATCTATGACTTATATTGACTTCTCTTAGTGGCCAATAGCATTAGCAGGTCAAGATTTGTGTGATAGATACAAGTGAATTAGAGCAGATGTTGTGCATGGAGTGCCAGTGACTCAGTCTTCTTCAGATTGTTTCATCACAGTAGATGTTCCGTTCAACTTGATTCTTGGTCAAAGTAACATTATTATCACATAGCACTCCAGCGGAGAGCAGGGACCGTTTCATTTCATCGTGGTTTGGACTTCCTTGCGGGATGTCCAAGAGCTAATGGGGAGGTTACTACAAATGGGAGTTTGAGAGTCATGTCATGATAAAATGAGCAAAAAGCCAGCGATGGCATCCTTTGCACTGCAGCTGCTTGAGTGTAATATCTGATTACAGATGTTGAGCAAAGCTCACATAGTGTGCTATAATTTGGTTATCAAAGTCTTTATTGCTTCGTGGTAGCTGGCGGTCTGTCGACTTCTTTGGCCCACACTGAACCTTCACAACCAATCGGTCTTGTCTTCCATCGTGGACCAGTAAAAATGAATGTGAGTAGGTGGAAGGAGGTGTTGGAGTATGCTTTGGATTGTAAGCATCAGCATGTAGCCAAGTGATAGCTTAATTATTGCTATTGATCGAGAACCCCCTGTAGAAATATTATGGTCTTTTTCAGTGTGAGGAGGTAAAGACCACTTCGTATTGATCGATGTTTGGGATCCTCATTAACTTCAGAACCCTGGAAAAGATGTAGTCTCACTTGATCCATCTCATTTTATATTAGCCATTTCAGTGGCATTACATCAGTCATGTGGTCACCCTGATGCACCTCTTAACCAAAACCACTGGCAGTCGATCGCTCTCTTTCAGTACCGTGTGTGTGTGTGTGTGTGTGTGTGTGTGTGAGTGTGAGAGAGAGAGACAGAGACAAATAGGCCATCTGATCTCAGCTGCTTTTGGAAATGTTACATCCTCTCATTTTTCCTCTCCCACTTGGAGAGCTGAAGGCCTCTCCGGCTGCAGGCCCAGAGAAAAGGGATGTGCATTTGTTTCCTGCCAACGAAAGCAGCTCCCCACCCTTCCTGCTTGAGTCATGCCACATAGACTCAACAGACAGTCAGACAGACACAATGACCTGACTCCACTGTGAATTCTTCATCCAGACAGAAATAGAAGCTTTATCACTGTAATTTACACAGACACGTAGCCTTGTTTTTGTGTTTTTAGGGTGTATTCTTATAGTAGTTGTTGTGTAATTATGAGCCAGAAAGGAAATGAGAATGCTTTTGTGAAAAAGGAAGCAGAAATAAAACTAAAGGTTGGTCCGGAGATGTCTGTAAAAAAGGCCACTGCAGATGTTTTTTAGCCCCGTGTCCTGTCTCTGGGGAAGTCCTTTGATAATTGTGCCCTTTCCTGTTTTCTTCTTCTAGGAAATTCTTAGCATATTAGCAATTCTGAGAACTCGAGTGCCCGATTGTTTAGCTGGGTGAAGTGTCAAACCTGCCACAGTGGCACAAGTTGAGTCCCAGTGTGCTGCTGACGAGCAGCGAGCAGGACGGTTCGTCAGAGCTGCTACCCACAATCTCCACAGCGAAGAATGTTGAGCCGACGCGTGGGACGGCCAGACCGCGACTCCTTGGCAGCCGCATCGCTGGTGCGATTCCAAAATATCGAGGTAGAGGAGAAGAGCGGCGAGGTTCAAGGAGCCGGGAAGGATGACTTCAGGGAGGAAATGAGGAAGACGATTTAACGTGCAATGAAAGTGACGGGAATACGGGAATTTCAAGCGTGGATCTGTGGATCAAGAAAAGCTTTTCCCAGACAGCCAGAAAGCGTGTTGTTTTTCAATTCCTCAGCTGTCAGCGGCGAGCAGTTGGTGTCATTAGACGGGGTGCTGCCGACCCGGGACAGGACACCGACGAGCCTGGCCGCTTCCTGCTTCCTGTCAAAGGACGGCTGCAGGGGAAACAGCAGGCCTGCTGAGGGAGGATAAGGCCTCCGGGCAGGAAGCGTGAAGCTGAGACAGCCTCCAGTCAGTCATGCTCAGTCATGGACCGACAACCCCCCCGAGGTTCTGACCTCCTCGGCATGACTCCGTTTGTGTGGTTGTTTGGGAACCAGGAAGTCCGCCCCATTAACCCCATTGGTCACACACGGGTCACACTTTAAGGGCTTTTAGACTATGACATTATAAAGTCTATTATATGAAAAGCCTTAACAGTTTCCCAAAGTCCAAGTTGACCAAAACACAAAGATATTACATTTACCAGCAACAAATTCGTACAAACATACAAACAACTGATGGATCACTGACTAATAAAATCTATCTTTTATTTTAAATCATATTCAACAGCTTTCCGTTGCTGTAGACTTGTGTCAGGTTTTTACAGAACAGGATGGATCAATCCAGAGTTTGATTGCTTTGGTTTTTTTTGAGATATTTGTTGTTGATTGAGTGGTTTTTGCGGCTTTTAACTGCTCTTCAAGCCGCTGAGCCACAATTGATCAAAACTCGCTTCCATTTCTCTCTCAGAATGCACCAGAGAGAAACCTCCGGCCACAAGATAGAGGTCGGCGATAACACAATCCAGCGCACCACTTTCCTTTTTAAAGTGGTGCGTTTTCGTCCCGGCTCTAGCTCGGCTTGGGAAGGCCCGGGATGAAGGCTCGCGGCTCCGGCCCTGAACTTTGCGGCGCCGCTCTCTTCCTGTGGGGAGGGGCGGGGCCACGCTGCTCCCGGCTCGACTGTCCCCGATGGTGATGTCGGTGGCCCACCAGACTTGTCTTGGATCACGGATCCCTTCTTGTCACCATGCTCTGTGGGTGTGACTTTTTCTGCCGTGTCATCACCATTCTTATTTATACAACCAATGTGTTCGTGATTAAATTGTTTACTAGAGCTAAAAGTGTTTCAAAGTTCTTCATAGCCTCTGAATTTAGCTGTCAAAGTGCGGCTGTTGGTTGGATAAAACATGCACTTTATACTTTTTTCAATATTTCTTACAGACCAAACCATTAATCAGTAAATCAGAAAAATATTTGTAGATAATGAAAATAAACATGAGATCCACCCATAGCGTGAGTTTTGTGAACAAACAAGGTTATGGATACACGCATGCACACGATAGCTGCAAAGTTACAAAGAGTGCATTCGCCAAGTATGTTTGTGTGTCCACAACGTGATGAAATGTGTGTTTCAACCCTATTTCAACCCACCATCAATACTCAAAACAAGACTCTCAAATATCAATTATTCAGCTAATAATTTACTTTTTTATTTCATAAATGAATATTTATATAAAACATTATCTTTGAACAGGATGAAATGCCAGAAATGCCTTTTCTGCCTGCTGATTTTTAACTTTCAAAGGCATTTATTTGTGACCTCGGTGCTCACGCTGGTTACAAACTGCGTCCTTGCTGAGGCACCGAGCACCACCACCGCCCTTCACCTCTTTGAAGCTGGCCCTTGACCTCTTTGGCTCCGCCTCTGACAGACTTCTACTTAAAAGCATTCTGACACTGACACGGTGACTTTCACAGCACAAATGTTTCTCTGAGATATGTATTTCTCGGTGGAATAACACGATGTACTTTACGTCTTTTGCTTCTTCTTCCTCAACGGCACTAAATAAATCGTCCACATGCATCACTCGCTGTTCGGTTGGAGAGACGAGCGACCGCAGATATTTTGGCATTGTCGCACTTTCTAATCCCCCCCAGGTTGAGTTGGAGCTTGCCGTCGGTTCCTGGCAGATAAAAAAACAATCCTTTGACTCCATTCAATAGTTGTCGGCCTTTTGGAGAGCAGAGTTTGGATGCATTGTTGCCTGTTGCCAAGGGCTTGCAAAGAATGTGTGCCAAGACATCGCTTATACATTGATTTCTCCTCCCCCCCCCCTCTAAAAATCTGAGAGATAGCATCTTTAACAAACCACCTCTCCAAGTTACATTCTTCACATTTACCACTGAATCAGCGCCGGCCAATATGCAGATATTTATTGTTTATCTTCTCAAAAATTTTCTGAGGTCTTGAATGAATGTTCCCAGCCTTGTTATCCAAAACAAACCGTATAAAGCTGTCACTTAATCCGATTTTTGACACGGTAACATATGGATGTGTTGGCACACCAAAATCTAAATCGGGTAAGAAAGTGAATCTGTGCAAACGTGTTAATGTTACGGCTGAACATTTTAATTACCAACACAGACAGAATGGATTATGGGTGACCCTTGGGTGGCGGTGCCAGCTGCTCTCAACATGAGCGCCACAAAAGTCAGCCCGCCTGCTCAGCCTCGGTTTTGTGCTCTTCATCCTAATCAGCACACGGCACTACACCGTCTGAATAATCACGGATTTACGTCTGAAGTGCACACTGAGCGGGGTTTCGCGCGTCGCAAAGAGGCGAAGAAACGCAGCTTGTTAGTAAACGTGTCCGCTGTAACGGGGATCTAATGCGTGACTTTTGTGGTTTAACTCGTGTCTAATCATTTCGATGGAGTCTGCTTGGAGTCGTAAGAAAATATATGCTGTGGAAACAAAGTCTGCTGATCATTTTCTTCATTAAATTATTCATTGTTTAGCCACATTAATCCAGAGCCCATGGCGGCGTCTACAAATGTTGAAAGATATAAACTTAACAATAATAAAAAAACCTCATAAAATGGCCTCTGACTGGAGGCCCCTCTCTCATGTTTTCAGAGAACAGGGGTCACTTGATTAGTAACCTCAAGTTTTGCGCTTTCATCATCTCAGCATGTTTTCATGTAGTTTGAAGATTGTCCATTATAGTAATTATCAAGATGTCGTATACAGAGACAATACTGGTCAAGATCATTTTTACTGTGAACTTTTTAATATTGGCACAAGCCTGTGTGGGCCACTGTTGAGCCAAACAGACACAGGGCTAAATAATGAGGCCGTGTGGGGAGTCACAGGGCAGCGGAGTCTGTACCTATGTGCAGGAGGGGAGGGGGGGATCAAAGGGCTCGGCCCCGGCAGAAAGGGCCCTGCGGCGGCAAACTACTGCTGCCATAATTGGGGAAGAGCCATGTAAAACCGCCCAGGGGAGGCCAAGGACGCCTTAATTATGTCGTGAAATTTAATTAGCCCTCTGTTGTGTGTGCGTCTGCTCTTAACCGCCTGACCTTGATGTGATGGTGTTTTTCGCTGGTGTTTATCATCCATTATGAGCGGAGTTACGGTTCCATTCCATCTGGTTAAGAGGAACTGGATATAAAATGATTGTGCTGTCGGAATAAATTATGGTGGAAAAACGCCAATAATGGCTCAAGACGGGTGATTCAGGTGAGGGTCTGTGTTGCCTGTGTCCACTTATTCTGAGCTCGACGAGGCTCCCGGTTATCTCGGCTTTTCCTGCAGTAAATGAAATGATAATAGATGTCACACAGACAGCCGTAGTTTGATTCTTTTTCATATTGTTGTGGAGAAAGAATAAATGCTCGACCTCAATATTGCTGCATTTGTGAAGCCGGTCAGGAGGGTGCTGTTGCATTTAACTCCCATATTCCCCCAACAAATAAACCTCTTCCTTTCACTTCATTACACTGTGATTACACATCATAATCAGGGAAATACCACCAGCCAATAACTGCTAGAAACTTAATTAAAGAGAAGGTGCTGTGTTTGAATACTCCAGGGATGTATTAGATTTAACATAAAGGTTGTTGGACAGACACTGAAGGTGGTCAAATTGAATAAAGTTTTGATTTAATAACAGCATGACGTGCATGTGAGTAAAGATGCAGAATGTCTTAACATATTTAGAAGAAGACGTTCTTAAACAATTATTTCTTATTTGAGTAATTCGGATGGTTTCTATCACTGAAAATCCAACAAATGCAAATTCACCAGATCTTTGGGCTCGAATGAGGTTTAAACATCTCCAAACATGTCGTCAAGTGACTGTCAGACACCGTCCCTTATTGTTAACTATTTATTTTATCTCCAACAACAAACTACATTTATAATATGCACACGTATAAGAGTAGAGTCACTCCAAAAATAATATAGGACTTGCACTTTTAAACCAGAGTTCAGAGAAAGTTTATATCTATTGATGGCAAGTTACTCTTTATTATTCCAATAAAATATTTAAAGTTTTTTAATGAATTCACATTTCAAGGCTATGAAATTGAAAAGAAGTGTGCAATAAAGAGAGATTTGGAGATTGTGCTAGGCTGATGAGGTAATGAAAATGAACCGGTTGTTTGAAGAAGATTATTCTAAGACGGGCTGATAAAGAAAAGGCTATAAAACACAAAAAGGCTTTTAGAAACGTCTCCTTAGAATAAAATGTACTTGTGATTAGGTTTCAGGCCACAAATCAAACCGGGCAGCATGACAGACGTTTAAATGTGCTGTAACATCAGATGAAGTTGATATTTTCTCTGGCAGGGAGTGAGCTCAGCAATAATAAGAGCACATGAGTTATTCTTACAGGCGTATGATGTTTATGATGATGAATTCTCCCCGTGTAAAGCTGTTCTCTGAGCGGGAGTTATGGTGTGACGAGTAAAATCGGTTCAAAGGTCACACAAGCATGGCTTTGTCTTAAATGGCTTTGCAGGCTTTTCTCTAAATATAGATATGCATCGTCGTTAAATGGCGTTATGATCTATGGTGTCTTTGAAGTGAAGCTTTTCTGTTTGTATTGGTCATTATTTTAACCTTGGATGCTGAACTCTTGAGCATAAATCTCTAAACTTTGCGTGGAAGTGAGACAGATCGCTCCCAGTAACAATAGGTCAGTGGCACTGTTTTATTTTTCTGGCATTTAAATGTTTCACGGTGAATAATTATCGTAATAAATAGCCTGACTGTTATGAAATTGGATATTCTGCCTATTTATTTTGCCTATTAGAGAGGACAAAGGCTTTGCTCCAACGGTCGACAGTGAAATAATGATTTATGCCACATTCAGGTCAAGCCCTGTGTTGTGAGCACTCTGTCTACATTAGCCCTGTGGAGTATGCATGCTTTGAATTACTGCGCAAATATTCTTCTTCTTTTGCCCTTAATTCTTCCAAGTTTGCTGTCGCGTTAAATCAACCGTGTTTTCGTGTGAATGTGTCCCGTGTGTTCCTAAAAGATGAAAGCCATTCAGAGGTTTTCAAGGCGTCCTCTGCTCCTCTTTCCTCAGGCGTTGGACCAGGACCGAACCTCCCTGCAGAAGGTGAAGAAATCAGTGAAGGCCATCTACAATTCTGGACAAGGTGAGACTAGTCTGCGTCTAAATTTATCAGGACTGAGTGTGCTTAAGCTGATTGTTGGGTTTGTTCTCACAACTCTTTCCCACAGGAGAGCCCAGGGTTTCTTAAATATCTTTAATAAAAGATGAGGATTGCATTTTTTTGTTGTTGTTTGGAACATTGCCTTCTGTGGGACAGATGGTGTTTTGTGTGGTTGTTTTTCAGGCCGTCCCAGAAACCGACACCTGAGTTTTGTTTTGTTCGTTGGTGTGACATGGATCCTCAGTAATTTTCCACTGAATACTTCTGAGAGCAGCCTCCTCCCTGTAAATAGACAGTTTCAGATCCCACAAAAAAAGTTTGTTTGTTCTCCACAGAAAAGAGAGTTTACCTTCCTCCCATTTTGACTCTCTCATGAAAACAACTGCAACAACTCTTTAGTCGAGTGTCTTATCAGTCACACAGTAGTTAGTTACTTTGGTTTGATGTAGTTACAGTGAGATGAATACTGTTTGTGATCTAAAAATAGAAATGAGAGTGGGATGTTTGTACTTCTTGCAAATATAATGAATAGTTAAACTCATGGCCATATACAGGATTTTAGAAACACTTCAGCCTGCAAGTTATAATCCTTAAGTCCTGGTTGATTTGGAGACATCCGGGGTTACTGACAATAACAACAATTACTCTATACTTCACTCTACTAGTAGCTACTTTGTGAGAAGTATAATAGAAGAGCAGAAGAGTGTATCTGTTTGTAGTGCAACCAAACAAACTTGTGTCGATGTATTACAGAAGTCTGTCAATAATTGACCTTTTCGCCTCACTTTTGAGCTATCTTGATTTGATGTCATGGAGCACTCAAAGCAGCAGCGGCAGTATGAAATGTTGAGTTTGCATCAGCAGTAACTAAACACAACTCTGATATTATGTTAAGAGAGTCAATGGTGAGGCTGTTAACAGTGAGATAAAACTACAAACAGTAATGCTGCGTCATTGCTTGTGAATTTCTCGTGCGTAGGAAGTTAATCTGAATCCAGTAAAGGAATGGTGGACCCCACCACTACTAAAGAAACCTGCTATAGAGAGGTATTAGCTGAAAGTAAGATTAATTAAATGGCTGTTGCAGAAAGAAATTATGACTATAAACTTTTTAAATATGCAATTTTTTGGTGGCCCAGATAATACCTACAATGTGGAGTAAAAACAAAAAAAAAAAAAATATATATATATATATATATATATATAAAAATACATGAAAAACACAAAAAAACATACAGATGGCAGAACTGCAGCCCTGTTCGGATTGTATTTGAGTTTCCAGTCTGTCAAAAGTTCAAAATGGCCGCCGCAGCTCTTCGTGCTCCTTGTCTCACCTGCCCACCGTCTCAGAACACTTAACGACGAGGACGGATGCATGCTGCCGTTTGACTGACGGCTCCTGCAGAGCTTCAGGCTCCTGGAGACCCACACATCTTGTCATGCCGACATGTGCTGCGTATAAAGACGACTTATTACAGTCAACAATGTTTAAACAAAGTTTCTCTGATCAGAAATCACCGGTTGAGGTCACATGTGTCTGTTATTGTATCACTCGTGTTGCTGCACTGATGAAAGGAGAACGTTGCATTGTGGGATCTGTTGACTATTTCCGCCACATCTGTGTTATCCTGAACACAACGAGGAGATCTTAGAAGATGCACAAGCCTGTTTGTTCCAGGTGTTTTCGCCGCTTTGCTGTTTAGAACAAAGAATGAACAAACACTTTTCTTTGTTGTGGTAAAGTAAAATCTTGCAACATTGGCGAGCATATATGTAGGATGTTCTTGGGAGAGTTATAAAGCTCTGTGTGACTTACATAGAGTCATCTTCACCAGTAAACTATGTGTACGTGAACATCCTCGCTCATTGGATAATAGAGGTGCTAAGTCAAACGCTAAAGTTATAATGTAAAAACGACACCATCTGATCAAAGAAAAAGTTAACAGGATTATAAATCTGCCAACGTTTGGTTCTTAAAAGTTTTCCACAGTCAGGGATTCGGACGTGTGGAGGTTTGATAATAAGCCAACCATCACCTTTCTGACCGTTGCCCCTTTGCACAGACTGCGGGCCTCGACACATGCTAATCATGCTAACCATGCTAATCATCAGCCAGAGTTTAGGGCAGATAAACTAAACCAGCGGTTGACCTTTCCTCTCTGTCTCCAACACAGACCACGTCCAGAATGAAGAGAACTACGCTCAGGCTCTGGACAAATTCGGCAGCAACTTCATTAGCCGCGACAACCCCGACCTGGGAACGGCTTTTGTCAAGTTCTCCTCCCTCACCAAGGAGCTGTCTACCCTGCTGAAGAACCTGGTGAGTTCAACATGCCCGCACTTCTGGTGTCAAATAAACGGGATAGCTTCTCCCACAGAGTGCTCTGCGTTTGCTGTGGATAGCGAGAGTCAAATTCTCCAAAGACAGAGTATAGTTCTTTCCTGTCTTCGCTTCTATAAGTGGTTTAGGATTTGGGTTTAAGGTTAAGATTAGGATTAGGGTTTAGGTTGGGCATGTAGTGGAGAAGGTGAAGAGGTTATTGAGGAATAAAACTAATTTAATACATATAAAGAAAGAGGTGTATGTGCCTACAGGTTCATTAATCTCTACCCTTTTAAAAATCTGTATAAAATGTGCTGACACCGCCAGACGCGTCATAACAGCCGGTCTGTATAGCTGACTGCGGCTATATCTACCTCAAAGCTTTGTATTTTTTTCCCCCAGTTGACGCTCTTATCTTCCTGCCGTGGATTTCCCCTGACGTTTCTGTTGAATAATGTGTCCTGTTTGAATCCTCTGTGAGTGATTGTTGTTGGAAGAAGAGCCGGTCCCCGCTCTCTCCCTCTCTTCCTGTGTGGCTGACGGCGAGATTAGACTCCATAAATACACTTGGCAGCACCAGAAACAACTCTGTGTGTGTGTGTGTGTGTGTGTGTGTGTGTGTGTGTGTGTCCATAAACCATCCTAAATCGCCCACCTGTTGGCGCTACCCGCATATTGCAGAAAAGTGAAACCCTCTCCACTTTTTTTTCCCCATCTCTTAACTCTCGTCTTTTCCATTTGGAGTGTTTTATTGAGTGACTTTTTTAGAATTCAATAACTGCGCCCCGAGGGCTGCTGGTATGTGCGTGCACTGCAAATGAGAATTGACGAATAGTGTTAGTGCCCTAGATGTCCTACATGTGTTATCGGCTCAAATGTAAGGAGTTTATAGACAAATTTGGCCACGTTGTTTCCAGCTTTTCCTCGTCCTTCTCAGTGGTTGTTTCCTTTATTTGAGAACGTTTTACTAGAAGAGACGGTGGATGCTTCCAGGATGTGCTGTTAGAGCACACGGGCAGCCAGCCAGCACAGGATTGATTCTTACACTGGCCATATGCAAGTCAGGCACTTAGGAACCACATTACCGCCCATTAAGCGTAGTTTACTTCCTTGAACACTGCTGTGTGTGTCTGTGTAGCCTCGGCTAACAACAACAGGGACTTAAATGCTTAGTAGCGTTGTAAATGACCTCGCTGATCCTAATGGTTAGAGCTGCAGAGCATAACTGTGGCAACCCAAGCTGTTGGCAACCAGCTTTTGCTAATTCTTCAATAGACTAACTTGCACTTTCGCTATTATGTCGCTGAGTCCTTAAGTGTTGCACTGCACTGCAGGTTAAAGGGACGAGGCCGGCGTTATTCTATGTTTTTCTTGTGGTCAATATATCCCATATGTAAACTAAAACCAACAATGCGTTCCATCTTTCAGTGCTTAACAATTCCCGTATTCCTGTTTTTTTATTAACAACGAATCAAATGAGCACATGCAATGTGGAAAGGGTCGCTTTAAGTGAAGCCCCACTGAGAATTAACACCGAACTATGCAGCTCACCTATCTGAAAGAGTTTTAGTCGATGTCTTTCATGTGTCGGATTGGCCACGGAAATTAGACAAAACGATTTAAGGTTCAACAGAATCTCCTGAAGCTCAGACTGGAGCGGGGCCTCCAGCAGCGATAGACCTGCTTCGCTTCCTCCTTCGACCTGCTGCAGTAAAATAAGAGGTTTTCTAAAGGGAGTCAGAAACACTACCTCTTTCATCCACAGGGACCGCCAGAATCAACACAAAACGAAAGTTCCTCGTAGTAGCTTTAAAAATGGGTCACAACTATATATTTAGATCCCTCAAACAACAATGAATTTATTGGGGACTATTTTCAGCTGCTAATAAATACACATTTAGGGCAGTGTTCATCATAATGCACCATGATAAGGAACATGTCACCCACTGCAACAAAGTAGATCACTTATGTGTTTTTCATCAAGCTTCATTGATCACAACTCATCTTACTTTGTAAGATGAGTTGAGGCTTCTTTTACAAAAGTTATATGTTAGCTCTGTTTTCTCGTGACAACAGCTGCTTTATAATCCCCCGTGTTCCCCGTGTGTCCTCTTCCAGCTCCAGAGCCTCAGCCACAATGTGATCTTCACCCTGGACTCGCTGCTGAAGGGCGATTTGAAAGGCGTTAAAGGGGTAAGATTTACCGTTAAACAGTTTCTCTCCCTGACGTTTATTTTCTCTCTCAACTCTTCCGGTGCTCCCCCATCCCCACAGCACACAGATCAACAGCGGGACAGGGACAATAGATGCCTCCTCAGCACATCTATTAACCTCTGTATGTTGAGTGTAAGCGAGGAGAGGCCAGAGAGACTGTTTTAACAGCTCACGCTGTAAATCTTGCAGAAGTAAACATTTGTGCCTTTGTGTTGTGCTTGAGGCGAGTGGTGCGTAACTGGGTCATGAACCGTTGATGTTCGGGTCCAAGAAGAGACGTGGACGCCCGCTTGGCCGTCCCGAGCGTAGATTGTGAGCGGAGTGAGGCATTTGTTGGATCTCTGGTAGCGATAACAAATAACTCTTTGTGGTCTGCTGATGCTTGTCCCCCCATGTGTTTCTGCAGGACATAAAGAAGCCCTTCGACAAAGCATGGAAAGACTACGAGGCCAAGTTGTAAGTGGATAATTAAAGTGTACTGTTGTAATACAACACATTTGCACCATTAAGCTAATTATAGAGCGCTGAATAATGGATCAACACGCTGTGGATAATGTGTCGCAATGTTTGGTATGCCCTCCAGAAGATATTGCGCGCATTGCAGAACAACAAACCTGCATGCGCGGTGTAAGAACAGACAGTAACCGTCCTCTTCTCTGTGTCAGTACAAAGATCGAGAAGGAGAAGCGAGAGCACGCCAAGCAACACGGAATGATCCGCACTGAGATCACCGGGGCTGAAATCGCCGAGGAGATGGAGAAGGAGAGGCGTCTCTTTCAGCTCCAGATGTGCGAGGTAGGTTGTAAAACAAAGCTACAGTTTAGGACCTTTTTGGTTGGCTTCTCCGCAGTAATCAAGCATCAGAGAGGCCCAGTAGTTAGCCAGGCCCCTTTGACGGGCAGGTCAGAGGTTAAATCCCCACAGTACAGCACTGTGCGCCGTCCAAATATCCTCTTTTATGGAGCTGTCTCATTCTAAATCACAAAATGACCTTCGCATTTATGTCATGTTAAGTTGTTGGCAGACAACATCTGCACTGTGGCAAACAACACATTCATTTCAATGACAAACAAAAATGCAGCATTGTCCGACAAGACATTTGAACCTTGCTCAATTATTATTAGACGTGATTAGATGGTCAAGATAGATATTGGATATATTTTTATCATGATAACCTTCCAGATGTGTGACCTGCTGTCTTATCTTGTAGTGTTTTAGCATTTAAGCCTTCAAACTCATGGGTCTGTCACCCAAAACCAACCTCTCTGGATCGTATTTCATCTTCTTACGGACACCCGTAGCAACACAAACCCTCCAACGCACACGCTATTTTTGGTTTGAACACCCACTTATTATATCCTGTACGTGAATGTATGTAAAGTCTTCTTCACCAGCTGCGCTTAAAGGAGACTTTAAGCTTGAGATGACTTTTTCTCTCGGATGATTTGAATAATTTAGAGAATATCTTTAAAACTTCTGCAGCTTCACATGTAGGGATTACAGCAGCCCCCAAAAAGATACATTAATTCATGAACAAGGTATGCACAGCTGCCTCAACACTAGACGGAAACTGTTTTTTATAATGATTCTATGTCAGTCGATATGATTTAGAAAATACAATACAAAACATCTCGGAACACTGAATGTGTGTAAGTCAGATATTTGAGCAACTCGTACTTTAAGTGTTGTCAGATGTTTCTCTGTTTCTGTAAACTTGTTTTCTTCCCAGCATGCTGTGACCCTGTTTTGAGTTGTCTTCGGTATTATCGCTCAAAGACTAATACTTAAAGAACTCTTGACAGCGAGAATAAAGTGTAAAACCAATGTGAGGTCTTCATGTGCCCAAGAGAATCAGAACAAACTATAAGCGCTCACTCCGCTCTGCCAGAAAACCTCTCTCCTTGTGGGTGGTGACGCCTACGCCTTGTTCACTGTTTTATCCTGCGAGGATTTTTTTTTACTCGAATTACATAATGGACCGATGGCTGTTGCACTGCTGTTGCTCGTGTGAATTATTCAGTACAGAACTTGCTGCAGTCCTTTTGTGCCCTGCAATGCTGATCTGCCCTCGTCTCACGGTGACTCAGAGGTGTTTCCTTGCCCACATTTTCTACCTGTGTTCACACCTCTTATCCTGCTAGAGACATGGTGTTTGGTTACGGTTATGTACATGTAATGTTTTCCAGAAAGTGCTAAAACATGGGACAAGGGGAGCAGATGAGAGTACAACAGATGGATGCTAGGAGCTCTGTGAGGCTGTACTGTATGCAGAACAGCACGCTAACATGCTGATGTTGTGCAGATGTAATGTTTTCACCATCTTGGTCTAGCGACATAACATTTGAATATTTGCACAAAACACAAAGTACGGCCGATGTTGAGGGGAATGTCAGCGGCGTGGATTGAAAGACAATTCACTAAAGTTAATGTGAATCGTCAGAGTGTGAATCTACTGGCATCCAATGTGAAGCCCTCGTCTCTAAATGATATATACCCTTCCTAGAAAAGTGCTAAGTGTGTTGTTGTGTTCAAACAGTATGCACTTTTACCTCTCCCCATTCAACCCTCTGGCACCGCACAGTTTAAGACCCCTCCTGGTCTGTTCTTTTTTTTTTAAAATATGGCCGAAATAAAATAATTCAAGCGAGTCAGTTTCCCTTTTTTAGCAAAACGTTTTGTCTTCATGATTCCATAAGATCTACTCAACAGTCTGTATTGTCCATTGTTGTAGCTCGCCTCCAGTGGATGCCGGATGCCAAAAACGAGCAGTAGCTCCCACGTTATATTAGCACTGGCTTCCTCTTTCATTCTCAAGTCCAGTTTTGATTTTATATTTCTCATCATATGCAGAGCTTTGCATGTTTGTGCTCTGACTGACGATACCATGCCGATTTGTTGAGTCCTCACAGGACTGCACGAGTCCTCTGAACAGTGCCTGTTGGTTGTTGCAGCGTAACAACGTCTAACAAAAGGCCTTTGTGGTTTTGGCCACTTGTTACTGAACCAGCCTCGCTGTAAACGGTAGTTAGATGACTCCGTGGTTTGAGGAATTCGCCTTAAAAAAGCATTAAAGGGCTCTATTATAAGAGCATAATTGACTTGTTGTTGTATTGATACTGCAAAGTAAAAATAACATGTACTGTTTTTATCCATATTGCACATTGAATATCTTTATATGTGAATTTTTTCTTTAATCTGACCTAGTTTTGTGTCATGTGATCCACAAAGTTCTGTGATTTATCTGTATTTTTAAGCTTGTACTTGTATAAGGTAGTATAAGATACTCTACCAATTCAAAGAGGAGCTTGAATCATCACAAACAAAGAGATTTCCTAAATCAACAGTCATCATGGTTGGAAATACCAACGTGTGTGTGTGTGTGTGTGGGGGGGGGGGGGACAGTTGCTGCAGTCAGTGGTACAATCTGTTCATCCCACTTAACCTCATTTCTCTCTGTGTGCGTGCACTCTCTCGCTCTCTCCCTCCATGTTACTCAATCACCAGATTGCAGGATGCTCTCACTCTCTCACCCTTTTCATCCTCACGCCGCCAGTTAAAGGAGTGTGGAAAGGCAGGGCTCAGCAGGCTGCATTATGTCCCGCGCGGACACGGCAGCGGTGCGAGCGATGCCGCTCATTCACACAAAAGAGACCCAACACGCACACATGCGGCAGCGCTCTCCAAAAAACACTGAACCCACACAGGGCTCAGACAAAATGTGGATAATCTCCCATCCAACAGGCTCTGTCAGCCAGACAAAGGGACAACACATGCGTGCATACACACGTATGCATGCACATACAGATGCACTCATGCGTGTGCTAACACACACGCATCCACGCACGTGATACGCAGAGCAAATTGAAAATGTATGTTGGCGTCGAAAGCTTTTGTGTCACAGATTAAATTTTGCTGCGGAGCTGAAAGTGGTCTTTAGCTGTGTGTCTTTGTAAATCTCTGTGGATTGGCATGCTGTGGGATTATTTTAGATTAAGATGATCTTTTATTCGTTTGTTTGGTGGGAGCCCTGTCTGAAGACTCCTCGTTTGTTTTGAATCCCCAGACACCCAGACTGAGCATACACTCTACAAAGCACTTCCTCTGCAGGCTATTCTCTCTCTCTTTATAATGCTAATGTGAAATATTTCTCATCATCCTTTTGAAACTTTATTTCGATCAAGGCACCCTGGATGGTATTCTCTTGTTCTGCAAGTGTGTTTAACAGTCTGGTCCCCACTCACAGTGTCAAGGCAGTCTTGGCTCGTACATCAAAGCCTTCATAAAGGACTCGGATGTGATTATCATGAGGCAAAGTGTTCATACTCTTAAGTGTCTACGGCAAAGCTGATGTCTTCATTCTCTCTGTAACAGCTCTGCCACATTATACCTCATTAAACCAAAAAATCCTTTAAACACACCCTGACTATCAACTCCTGGCTGAACTTTTCACCTCTCTTTGCTTTGCAGTACCTGATCAAAGTAAATGAGATCAAGACCAAGAAAGGAGTGGACCTCCTCCAGAACCTGATTAAGTATTACCACGCACAGTGCAAGTAAGTACCACCGTAATCCCCCTAAACCCGAATGTGTGAAGGTCCCCTGCTGTGTGCATCACACCCACTAAGAAATGTATTTCCAAACACGGCAGAGAAAATGGTTGCTTCACTTTCCCTCTTTGCAGCTCTTGATGTCAATTAGTTTCTCCCCTTGTATGATTCACAGATCTCGAGGGTGCACAGTCGTGTGTGTGTGTGTGTGTGTGTGTGTGTGTGTGTGTGTGTGTGTGTG
>NW_022280040.1:7151468-7172320 GCF_004355925.1 Anarrhichthys ocellatus | reverse complement strand
TGTGTGTGTGTGTGTGTGTGTGTGTGTGTGTGTGTGTGTGTGTGTGTATAGCCCTCATAAATATGCACAGGTCATCATACAGATATGTTCTGACAGCTGTCGGGTTCGGTGGGTAAATAAGTGGGCGCTCTCCGTGCCAGAACCGCAGCTCACAACGTTCTGCGAACAGAATGACAAATTTTCTCTCAGCGTTGCTAGGTCCTGTCATAACACTGGGACAAAACAATATACTCCCCCCCCCCCCCCCCCACCCCCTTTTTTTAATCCGTTCAACCTGGTCGTTGATGGATCGAAAAGCTGCAGTGGAGATGGATTAGAAGCAGAAAAGCAATTGATGGAGAGCGGAGGGACGAGTGTGACTGCTCGCAGCCAGAAAGAAGACGACATTATCGTTTTTACCACCTGAACCACCGCTTCATTCAGGAAATTAAGGACGGCACTTAACGGGAAATTTGGGTATTTGTCAGCCATGCCCAGAGAAACATGGAGTCTTGCAAGAACAACATTGGGTCTGTTCAAAATTGCATACTATTCATACTAATTGAGTGTGTAGTGCGTTCCGACTGCATAGTATGATTATTTTGTGTATTCATGAAATGGAAGAATGTATACTAGATCAGCAAGAGTTTCTTAATATGAGACATGAGTTTACAGTCTGCCGGTAATAGCGTGCTAAAGGGGGAACTTAGTTGGCAGTATGTTTATGTAATTTCAAACACAGACATTGATCGGGGTGAAACTTTCCAAAAAACTTCAAGTAACAGAAATGACCTCAAATCATCTTTAATTGACAGTTAATAAAGTGTGTTGCTTGTCATTTTATTTTACTACTTGACTTACTGACAGACGCACTGCTTCTCCAGCATGCACACAAGCTGAATCACTCCTCACTAGCATAATCACGTTGGCGTATGCGCATCAATGCAGCAGGTACGGCAGGATGTTGCACTGCAGTTTGCCACAGCACCTACGGGGATTTCTAGAGAACTACTTTCTGTGCTTTGAGAAGTTTTTTTTACAAAGATGTCAGAGTCTCCCACTACTCGTCCCAATAAACATCATTCTTGCTGGAGGCCACATTCCCTGAATGCGGTGGGTAAAATGTTATTATGACCAATAGTCATATGTAAACGCAATGGTAAATACATCCATAACTATATAGTGCGGCAAAATGTGCAAGAAAGTCCACCGAGCTGAACCCAGTCTATACCTGCAGCGTCAACACTTTTCACTATACATTCTGCAAGGCCTTCAGTCCTCGGGGAGAGCCGGACGGAGTGGGAGGAGAGATGGGGGATCCTTAATGCACATATTAAAAGAAAACAACCAGAGGAGAGATGTGACGGAGAAAGTAATGAGCAGAGGAAGGGAGAGGAGGGCGCGGGGTGGGGAGAGAGGAAAAAAAAAAGGTCATTAGCGGTGATTTTCGACTGCAGCGCTGCATCGAGGTGTGTAACGCTGACAGATCGGTGATGGATTTCAGGATGTGCTAAGCACCTCAGTCAATCTGCTGCGGACACGGCCAGTTGCGATTTCTGTGCCAAGAGGCAAAGGCGCCAGAAGGAGCCGCGCTATACATTAAACATAAACTGCACCAATCTCCTCTCTCTCTCTCTGTGTGACCTTCATAGGGGCCAAAAGCAGCACGCCTGACATTTGCAACGTATTAATTCACAAAAAATGGACCGCTTGTCTCTCATATTTATTCCAATGCATGTTGACGTGAGTGAGATTCACACGTACCGCACCTTTGTTCTCCAGTTTCTTCCAAGATGGCTTGAAGACGGCCGATAAGCTGAAGCAGTACATCGAGAAGTTGGCAGCTGATCTCTACAATGTAAACACGCACATCTTCCATCTCTTGTTATGCTTTTATTTTGAAAGCTGCTCTGTGTTTATGTACACGTACTTTGTTTGTGTTTACCTTTTTTATTCTTTCTGAATTCAGTCTATAAAGTTGAGTTGACAAAACAACAACACACAAATCAAGGTCCACTTAACGGCTTTTTCCCGAATGTCACTGACGCGTTTTTGGATTTATGTTGTGCTCAGAACAGCAAACCTTTTTAAAAAAGCCTTCACTGACTGCTCACCAACGTTTCTTATTTACAGCACTGCTCTGCTTTCCCCTGAGGCAGCAGATTTATCAGCATATAATGCTCCTGCAGTTATTATATGAGGGGAAAGTAGCACATCTGCAGCAACTGTCATGATTCAGAATCTCCTGGAAACTAGAAAAACCTCACATATCCAAAGATGGTAACGCCTGGAAGTCGGACAGAAGATCCTCACGCTCTCACAAAACCTGACACTTGGCAGCTATTGGCACAGTGTGCAGATCTTCTGTGTGGCCCTCGCTCTTTGCTTTGTGATCCAGCACCTAAAAAAGTTTTTGGGATGTTTGTTAAAGCTTAGGGAGAAACACACAATTCACTACAGTGAGAGACTTCGATTTTCAGAATAGAAAGTAAATATGTAAAGGCTGGTAAAGTTTTGTCGGTGCGTCCTCATCTCTGCATTTTTCTCCTCAGATCAAACAAACTCAGGATGAGGAGAAGAAGCAGCTGACTGCCCTGCGCGATCTGATCAAGTCCTCCCTCCAGCTGGACCAGAAGGAGGTAGGCAGGTCACATTCAGAGACACCCGGCCAAATTTAAACTTGTAGCAGGTGAAATTCTCGAAAAAAAACATACAGGGCTAAACACAGCACCTTGATTCACCCGCCTCGTCCCCCGACACTCCCATCCCACGTTTATTTACCTCCTCTCACTCTGGCCACTACCAGGTCTGGAGCTTGTCTCCTGCAGCACAGAGCGAGTGCCCAGTGCTGTACCATGCTGGTAGCCAGTGTGTGGTAGGCTTTGCTGGTGACCAGTGTTGTGCCTCACTGGCTGCTCAGTGGAGAGCCACTCACTGCCTGACTAAACACCACATCCCTTAAAACACTGCCAACCCCCGGAGTTACTTATAAACCTAGTCTGCCGCGGCTGTACGTGTGTTTTTCACACATTCGCTATTCTGCATGACACAACAGTCTTTCACATTTAATTTACACTTCCTGTAGCTTCTCTTGTTAATAGCACCTACGGTAAGCATGTCATTTAGATGGCTAAACACGTGAGATTGTTTCTTTGGGGCGGGCGGCGCACTTTTTCACACCCGCCGCCTGCACCTGAGTTGGATCTTTCACACCTCTCCCCTCTATCTCCCCTCTTCTGCCTTCTGCTCGTCTGGATTCAAGTCTAGAAGAGTAAGTGCTGGTGCATGTTGAG
The DNA here is from genome assembly GCF_004355925.1 of Anarrhichthys ocellatus. NCBI lineage: Eukaryota > Metazoa > Chordata > Actinopteri > Perciformes > Anarhichadidae > Anarrhichthys > Anarrhichthys ocellatus. Next base: position 7,169,048 of record NW_022280040.1, on the reverse strand, counting down.
CATGCTGGCATCAGTCTGTTCTGCTTGACAGTAGAGTGGTTTGGCCCTTTAGAGGCTTCAGAGCATGCCTTTCTAGTTTTTAATTTTCCTGTTAGCACTTTGGTGTTGAGAAGAGACCCTGTACTGTACTTTGACGTTGGAGGATGAGTTTGTAGTGTGTTTGTGCCTGCGTTGCGTGTCCTTCAGCGGCTCCTCGGTGTACCCCGTGTGTTAAACGTTGGTATTGTGTGGATTCGCACAGGACTCGCAGAGTAAGCAGGGTGGCTACAGCATGCACCAGCTGCAGGGAAACAAGGAGTTCGGCTGTGAGAAGAAAGGCTACCTGCTGAAGAAGAGTGATGGGTAAGCTGCAGACACGGCCATTATTTAAAAGAAACGCCGTGGAGCGTCATTCATGTTGCATCAAAAATTAAAAGTGGACACAGAAAAGAAAGAACATAAGAAGTCCTTACCTCATGTCCCTCCCTCCCTCTCTTCTTCACAGGCTGAGGAAGGTGTGGCAGAGGAGGCAGTGCTCAGTGAAGGGGGGCATGCTCACCATCTCTCATGCCACAGTGAGTTCAACACACACACACACACACTGACTGCAGATCAAAGGGAGAACATCAGTGTCGGTTGTGTTGGTCTTTCCCAATCTGCAGGCTGGCAGAGTGGAATTGACATAGATGGGTTGTCATGGCAACACCCCCCTCCTCTCACTTCCCATAGCCCCTCCCCCTCCCCTCCGCCTGCTGCGCCTCGGTGACTCATCTCCGAGCGAGTGTGAGCGTACTGTATACGCTGGCACGTCTGCAGGGTCGACTCCTCTCTCGTACAGCTGCAGTCGCTGCTGTGTGCCGTTTTATGGACGGGAGGGAATCTAAAAAAAAAAAAGATGAATTTAGATCTGAATTAACTTGACTTTAGCACAATCCCTTCAGCAGAGCAATGCAGTTGTTTCATCAGACACAGATGAATCCAAAATGTGACAAATGTTCATTTGGCTTTAGGAATAAACAAGGTATAAACAGTGAGTGTTGGCTATGTCAACCTGAGTCTTACTGCACTTTGAAATGATCCAATTATTGTTAAAAGAAGCTCCTGAAAGGTATCAGAGGATTAGGTTTTTCGATGTCTACAAACAAACAAGTTCACTTTTAAGATATTTAGGGAAGCTCATCTGATTGATGACCAGCAATGGTACAAAAATATAATCCAAACTACTTGATTTTTATCATTGTGGATCAAAAATCAAACCTAAGCTTAGTTTTTTGTAGCTGCTTGATTCTTAGACCGTAGGCCAACAATAAATAGTTGTGGTTCAATAACACTTCAATCTATCCGAAAGATGACACATCAGGCACTTATCTTCTTACCACATCTCAGAGGATTATTCACAGTTCATTGCTGGCTGTGAGTCACATGAACCTTCTCTATATGAAGAGCTTTTAAGTTTGTCGACGTGAAGAAGATCCTTTTTAGATCAAATTGTTCTCAGTTTGATGAATAAAGTTCACTAGCTTGCTGCCTTTTTGTCATTTTTTGTGCTGTGAGTCAAACTCTAAAAATGTCTTTGAACTTAAACTATAATCTACAGTAAAATGAATTTGTGAAAGCCCAGTGCAAAGTAATGACTCAAGTGTCCATGAGTTTGTATCGGTCACATGTTTTCAGAGTGCTCGGGTGTGAAACTTCACACAGCCGCTGCGTCAAACATGATAACATCCTTTGCGTCTGCTACGAGAAGCTCAGGGGAGGCGTGTGTCTCCGATATGATGTGAAAGGTTTAATTTTGTTCCGCTGAGTGATGGAGGGCCTCGATCTTGAACCTTTCTGTCTGCTCTTCGTAGTTCTGAGAGCTTCTAATCTTCTCTCAGTTCTTGTTTTCTTCAGCTCTCGTGACAGCTGAACTCTATGTGACTCCAGTTGACGTGGCGGGATGCCAGCAGGCCGGCCGAGCTCCACGGCTCATCACAGCCTGTTAGCATTTCATTAGCACGTGTCCCGGCCCCTCCTCCGCCCCGGCACTGGCAGGAGACAATGCCCAGTGTACATGTGCCAACTGGGCCCACTATTACAGTACACAGAGCAGCCAGCACGGTCCAGTTTCTTAACGGGGACAAGAGAGTTCATCCGGGTTTTGGACTATTTCGTGGACCTATCAAGCTATTTGAAAACGTCATCTTGGGCCTTGTGAAGTCCAGATTTCCTGACATTTAATCCATCGAAACAACAATAACTAAGTCATAGAAACCCTTGTGTTTATTGTAGAGGTTTTTTATGTGATTACATATTTCCTGATTGATCCGTGTGACCCTCAATGTGTTTATTCTCCACAGTCCAACAGGCAGCCGGTCAAACTCAACCTGCTCACCTGCCAGGTCAAACCGAGCACTGAGGACAGGAAGTGCTTCGATCTCATTTCACGTAAGTTTCACTAGATGTCCGAATAGTTTAGTCATCCGCATGTTAGTGTGAGACAGTTTGGGGATTCCTACGCTTTTTAAACATCAAGGAAAACGAATCTGTGGAAGTGTAACGTCCAACAGGTGCCACACAGACGAGTGATGTATTTGAATAATTTACCGCACGCTGTCTGTTGCTTCTGGTGTAATAAAATGCAAGATAAGAAATTTGCTTACTTAACGTCATTGTTTCTGTGTTCAACAGATAACCGGACGTATCATTTCCAAGCTGAAGATGAACAGGAGTTTGTCATGTGAGTACTTCAGAGTGACACACACAATAAAGAGCATTTATCATGATTTCTTAAGGTTTATGACTTTACCTGTTACACTGTAAGCTTCTTGTATATCCGGCCACATTCAACTGAATCCAGTGAATGAGTCTGTGTGTGTGAACTGTCACCTAATGGCTTTTATTAATGGAGGGGCTGGTTAGCGTCTGCTCTCATACTAAAAGACAGGGAGTTACAGAGAGTCTGTGAGAGTGAGTGGCACCGAGAATAGCAGTGGGGTTTTTGGTCTGCAGTAATTCAGGTCGTTGTAATCTCATGCTGTCGTTCCCCATGCTGTCACACACATGCATGTCAGTAGGCCACACATGCACGGACACCTATTACTAGAATTGTGGTTTTATTGATTATCACACAGCACCGTTAAGTTTCATGTAGACTTTCAGAAGTAAGCTTTTCATTCTTTCCTAACATACGCACACATTTAATTTTATTTCTTTTTTTGATTGGACGAAAGAGACGAGCGTTAAAATTAAAGTTCAGTCAGTGACTCGCGTTGTTTCCTCTAAACATGTTGCCTGAAGACAACACAATTGAAAATGACATAGATTTGGGGTTGAAGCATTGCCTCTACTGTCTTCAGTCTTCGACTGAACTGTTCAGTGGCATTGTGGGTAATGGAGGCGCCAGGTTTTGATAAGGAAGATGTGGAAATGGAAGATTTTCATATTTCTGGCAGATCTTCCCATTGTTGAAAGATGTAAGCGACTTTAAGGGAGGTAACAAATGTATGAGTTATTTCATACTGGTGCTCTGCATCTATTCTCACTGAAAAAATTGGGAAAGAAGTACATTTTGTACTTCTTCTAATATAGATATTAATTTCAGGTAATGCTTATTTAAAATATCAAGCTAATATTAACATTTCTTTTTGTATTGCTGGATAAAAAGGTTATGTTTGCTCTTAAATCACAAGAATTGTCACAGAAACACATTGAATCATATTAAAAAAAAAAAGGTGTTTATACTGATTTTCTTGAGCATGTCGAGACCTAAAAACCCTCTTGATTTGTGGCACTTTTCTGCTCTGGGTCTTGCATGTCTTCACTCTGATGCCTTGCTGCGGTTGAACACTGTGTATCACCGTGTCCTTGTCGTCCTTTGGGATCCAGCTTGCTGCTCCTCACTGCCGCTTCAGACACGCACTTCCAACTGCAGCAGCATCAGCGTCTTCTTGGGCTTTTCCATGAAATATTTAGTATTCCATAGGGCTCCTGCTTTGTGCGATCACGCTCCCCCTCAATTAGGCTAGGAGCACATTATGCATAATATAAGTAAACACACAAACGCTTTGGCTCGGCATCTGTACACCTACGCATCTGTGGATGAAAATATCTTGGTTTTTTTCACACATACAGAAAAATAGACAATCTAACACATTGGTTCGTGTGCCCAGTCCCTGTTTGGCCTCTGCCTTTGCAGACGGGGTCGAGTGGCAATGACAGAGGAAGTGCTGACGTCAGCCTCATAAAGCCCTGTGTGTGTGTGGGGGGGGGGGGGGGGGGTGTGTGTGTGTGTGGGTGTGGGTGGGCCTGTTCAGTGGTTAGACTGCAGGAGCAGATTGTGTGTTGTAGAGAGCTGCAGGAAGCCAAGTTTGAGAGGCAGCTGCATCGCTTCCGATCTGCATGATTCTTAATGGTGTGTGTGTGTGTGTGTGTGTGTGTGTGTGTGTGTGTGTATGTCCTTTTCCAAGTAAATAAATAAAATATGTTGAGGAAATTAATCCAAAATGAGGGTGTTTTCAGACACTTCGAAAAATAGAAGTAAGAAGAGTTAAAATAATTATCATCAGTAGTTATATATCTAAATGTATTTTCATACATATATATATGTTTTATATCGTTGTAAAGTGAATATCTTGGGGTTTTGGACTGTTTTGATATAACAAATTGTGATGGCCAACAGTCACAACTTTCTGCCTTTTTATAGACTTATCAATTAAGTGACTTGAGAAAATAATCTTTATACTTCAGCAGTTGCAGCTGTAGTTCTTTCATGCTCTTTGTCAAATAACTCTGCAACTGTTGCTTTAATGAATGCATTATAGATAAAAATGCATTTTTATATACAACACCAGTAATGATGTGATCCCTTCTGCAGCTGGATCTCGGTGCTGACCAACAGTAAGGAGGAGGCCTTGAACATGGCGTTCCGTGGCGAGCAGAGCAGCGGAGGCGAGGATGGTTTAGAGGATCTGACTAAAGCCATCATCGAAGACGTGCTGCGCATGCCAGGCAACGAGTTCTGCTGCGACTGCGGAGCTGCAGGTGTGTACTGCTGCTGTTTGTGTGTCCAGAGAGGCTACATACACATCCTCTTCCTGTTTTATGCTTGGTCATCCCTCACCTTGTTGACGGAGAAGGCAAACACTCTTACTTCAGCATTTTCTTTATTTCACTGTGGGCAAATGTTTTATTTAAAGCCACGCACCAATCTTGATTTCTTTGCAATGTCACAGCTGCCTTGAACTCTGACATTCAGTTCGATGGTAACCGAACAAGCTACAAATCCTCCTGCCGCTTGTGTGTGTGTGTGTGTGTGTGTGTGTGTGTGTGTGTGTGTGTGTGTGTGTGTGCTGATCCTCCCCCACATTAGGAAGCAAAGACTCAGCACTCAGGAGTGGCGTAGACATTCAGGCCCTCTGACACACACACGTATACATGCATATACACACACACATCCACACACTCTCTCCTCTGTCAGCTCACACACTGCAGCTCACCGAGCCATTGAAGAGAGGACTTTATGCTCCGAGGGTTAAAAAAAAACAAAAACATTTGTTCGCTTTGAGAAACTGCATCATTACATGACGTTCTTACATAAGTCACACACCCTCTGTTGACCCCTGCAATCTGCAGAGAGGGGAGGTGATATGTGTCTATATGCTCTTGTTGCTTCGTCCGTACATGGTTTCAGTATAACACATGTTCCAGATGTGGAGTTTAAGCCCTGTTTCCCGTTTGATTACTGTTTTTCTTGATCAAATGGTCTGACAGGGTTTACTTTCCTCAACCAATAAAATGACTGTTTCTTCACGGTTGAAAGATCACGTCTTTGTTCCATCTGGTCTCCTTTGATATTCTCCCCAGGATCTCCCTCTGTACGACACAGCTTTGCAGCTTTAGCATTAATCAGCTGTAGAGGTCACCGTGCATCAGCTCATTGTGCCGAACAAACAGTGCACTCCGTGACCTATCGCCAGCCTGCATCTGCTCATTGTGTTGTGAGAATGTGTGTGCGTGTCTGCCTTTTGCCTGCGTTTCGGTGTATGACTCATTAGTTTTCGAGCTGCCTCCGACGTGTACGCCTGGTGTTCATTTGTCAGATCCAAACAGAGCAACATCCCCGGCCTCTCGGCATCAGCGAGCACACAACCGACAAAGCTTTTTGAAGCGCGCTTAAATCTCCCAGATTGCATCAGAACATCAGGCGGTGACGTCGGTCGATGACGGCGGTTTACAGGGCGCTTCATCAGAGCGTGCTCGTGCCGTTTGCTTGGCAGTAGGTTACGCAAATGGCTGTACACGCCTCCTGCAGTATGATGTGACTGTGGTCACTGTTTGTGCCTACGACAGTCTAGTGGTCTGAAAGGTTGATGTATTAAAAAATAAAGAATGCAAATTGATTTCAAGTTATTTTTTATATAGCAGAAAATGTATAGAAGACATTGGTGTCAGTCGGTGATTAATAGCTTCTGTCAAGGCTCAACATTTTTCTCCCCAAGTGTTAAAGTCATACAGGAATAAATTACATGCTGAGAAACCAATTTCTCTACTGACAGCAGCCTTAAAGGACCAGAATGCAGCGCAGACACACACACAACATATAGTAACGGGCAGGATTTGAATGCTGAAACACGTCTTGCATGTTTATACTAAAATACAATTTTAGGGCATGTAGTTGATCGTTGACAGTAGAGATGTAGATGACGTGTGTCTGATGTCCCAAGATGGACTTAAGTTGAATTTTACCGACATTTATTTTCACGATTTCTGGCTCTTCTTTCTGCAATGTGGAGCTTTCACTGTTACCTGGTGCTACTTAAATACAACTCTTTTATTTGGTATTCAGTTTAGGCTTAAATCTGTTCATCCACTTGTGATCACGTTGACTATAGCAGCAACCATATACTGTAGATTATAAAGAGCATCAAACACCGGTTTCTAATATTGTCTGTGTCTGTAGATCCTAAGTGGCTGTCCACCAACCTGGGGATCCTGACCTGCATCGAGTGCTCTGGCATCCACCGAGAGATGGGAGTCCACATCTCCCGCATCCAGTCCATGGAGCTCGACAAGCTAGGAACTTCAGAACTCTTGGTGAGTCAGAGAAATGGTCTACCAAGTAAATAAATAGCTTTCTGAGGCAGCAGTCCACGCCCTTTTCCGTTTTCATCTCCAGTGAAATATTAGAAGTAATGAAAGAGTAGTGGAAATTCTGCAGAGAGCAGTATTTGATCCCTAAAGCTGCAGAGATGCATAATCCCAGAACCGACGTGCTGCTCTGTCTCTGAGATCATACAAATGCTGTTCTACTGTTGTGATCTAATGCAGACTTTCTCTTCTTTCTCCACCAGCTGGCCAAGAATGTAGGCAACAGTAGTTTCAATGAGATCATGGAGGGAAACCTCTCTTCCCCTTCACCAAAGCCCACTCCATCCAGTGACATGTAAGTACTCTCTGAGCAAAAAACGCTGCCCGGAAACTAGATGTGCGGAATATCCAAACGGCTGAATTCCTCTTCTCCGCCACAGGACTGTGAGGAAGGAGTTCATCTACGCTAAGTATGTGGACCACAAGTATGCGAGGAAGACGTGCACGTCTGCGTCAGCTAAAATGATCGAGCTGTTTGAGGCGGTTGAGTCCAGGGATCTGCTGTCCCTCATCCAGGTCTATGCAGAGGGGGTTGAACTTATGGATCCGCTCCCAGAGGTTGGATCGGTAAGTCCTCAATCAAATATCACCCATATCAAAACAACATAGGTACTCACTTACCTCTAGTGGTATCTGGTCCAGTGACATTTGGTTGCTCAATCTTAGCATGTCAACATCCTCATACACGGTTACATGTATAGTTTAATCCCACACCATCATATTAGACTACAAACCCCAGAAATGTCTCTCTCCGAGCTCTGCTCATGTTGCTGCAGTGGTTCATCCTCACGTGACGTTCACTGCCAGCAGGACAACCAACGCTGACACATTTCTACCAGTTGGTGAAGTATTTGGCCGGTAGAAATGGGTGTAACAGTTGGAAAATTTACAGTCATCCAGATAAGTTCACCAGCAGGTGGTGATATCCAGCAACCTCCATTTTTATTTCAAGCTCACATTCGCTCAGATGACATCTGTGGCGGCACAATTCATGTCTCTGTTGTTTTTTTTTTTCTTCGTGATTCAGCCTCTTTGTTTCGTCGCCTTTTTTTGCACTGCTGCTTCAGGCATGAATGAAAGTTAAATAACAAGCGGTGGATGGTGGAGATGCTGTGCCGTAAACAACGCGGGTGATCAGACTTAGTCTGACATAAATGGGTCACGGTTCTATAACACAGACATGGTAGTTCTCTAATGAAAAATTAAGTGTACTTTGCAGCAGCGGAATAAGAGAGGATATCGTGCGTTGACAGAGGGAGCTGCTGCTGTCTGCGCTATGAAGTCTGACTCACCGATAACTGATCCGCTGTTGTCAGTACATCTGAATGGCTGCCGACAGCACAGCGTCATCCCACTCCCCCACTCCTCCTCCCTGCGCGACTACATACAGCCCTTACTCTACCCTATAGATGCCAAAATAATATACAGCACATACACTCCTATATGTTTAGTCTTTCATCTCCATCTTCAATGCTGCATCTATAGAAAATACATTTAATTTTACTTTACATTGACGGGTGAAATTATTGCAAGATACTCGCATAAATGTGCAAGTCTCAGCTTCGTGCCTGCTGAAAATAATATTTTAGGAGCCATTTTGTTTACTGCAGCTTGTTTAAATGCTGAAAGAGACTCAGAGAGGGAGAGAATACAGAATGGATGCTGCCCAAGATTGTCTCACCGTGTTTTTGCTGTGTTTGATGGCCCCCTGCAGGAATCCGGAGAGACGGCACTGCACTACTCTGTACGGACTGCTGACCAGACCTCCCTGCACTTAGTGGACTTCCTTGTGCAGAACAGGTACATTTCTAACTACCTAATGGGATTTTTTTGGAAAGTTAAACAGCACACAAAATGTCTTTAAACACATCAGTGGTTTAGAGATAAATGATGTAGTAAACAACAGTTTTGTGCAAACGCGTAGCATCAAATGTGATCCGTCTGTCTGCGGTGAGTCTTTCTTCTTCTCTGCTTCAGTCTGTAATAAACGCAGAGGAAGTGCAGAGGAAGTGCAGAGGAAAGCTCAGCACCGCACAGCTCAGATTCCCACAAGGCAAACAGAAATGGGTCAAGCACTTGTTCCCTGCCTTAATGTATTCCTCTCTTTTCGATTGTTTACCCACCGCTGCTCCAACTGCACACACAAGAAGTGGAACCCTCTTATTAATTAATAGCTGTGCTGGTACGGTGTCATGCTCGGCCCTCATTATTTAAGATAATTCTCTCGCCCTTTCTGAGAGCTACAAGCGATGTAAAAGGGATTATTTACCTGCTGTAGCAGTGTAGCATGAAGTTGGTTTTGCACGGCTTTTTACAATTACATTTTATTTATTTTTTCATGACCGATTTAATTTTAGGATTCTCATTGTCACATTGTCGATGTGTCCTTGAGCAAGATTGCTCCCGTAGCTGTGCCTACGGTGTAGAAATGTGATAGACTCTGAATTGTAAGTCGCTTTGGATAAAAGCGTCTGCTAAATGACTGTAATGTAATGTCATTAGCACAAGCATTGTCTATTCGTCCTGCAGTCCACACATCCAGTCAAACACACTTATACAAACTTGAATTATTTATTTTCACACAAATAAAATAGTGATTTTTAATAAACATAAATCCTTGTATTAATGACCTTTAAATTATATATTTAACCATCCTGTGCTTTCACACATTTAATTCCAAGTAAATGGGGTATTAAATACCCCATTTACAACATTTGATTTCTTAGACCTTTTTTAATATTTTACACACACACAGTTTAATTATGCTTCCTGAAATGTTTGGAGATACTGTTTTAACAAACAGCACACTATACAGTGAAAACTAATTCCAGTTTTCTCTCACGCTAAATCACTAAACCCTGCAAAATAACACATTGACCTGAAGCTGCAAGACTGTGGAAAACACCCTGAGGCTTGTAACCTGTGTCCTGACTCTGTGTGCGTGCGTGTGTGTGTGTGTTTTCTCCCAGCGGTAACCTGGATAAGCAGACGGAGTGGGGGAACACGGCCCTTCATTACTGCAGCATGTACGAGAAGCCCGAATGCCTCAAGTTGCTCCTGAGGGGCAAGCCGGCGACTGATATCAGTGAGTCACCTCTCCTCTCGTTAATGTCATCCGTGCGCATGTATCCAGACTCCTAACTGTTGCTCGTCCCTCCTCCCCCCTTCAGCCAATCAGAACGGAGAGACTGCGCTGGATGTTGCCAGGCGACTGAGGAACACTCAGTGTGAGGAGGCAGTAAGTACAAGTCCGCCCAGCTGGTGGTTTTTTGGACATCACAGTGGATTTGAATGCTCTCAAGAAAAACACTGAATCGCAAAAAAATACGGAGAAATGAAACAAAAGGTTGCAGAGAATAGATGGCGGTTGATCAAACATGTTCATAGGCAGATTATTCGGAACACTAGATGGCAGTCAAAGGTCTGGCTGCAGCCTCGAGCAACAGGGACAGTAGAGTGGAAGTAACTGTTGATGCATGTTCATTATTAACGCTAGTATGACCGTGCAGATACAAAAAGCTCTTTTATATGCAGTGTACAATGTCTAATAAATATATTACCAAATGTAAGACTTTAGTGATACTGTCTCCTTGTTAATTAATCCTACCCAGAGAAGACTGAACCCTATTACATATTTTTCACAGTTTATTCCGTGTCTGTTTATAGATTTTTATATTTTATATTTTTATATTAATGTCACTCCTTTTATCTTGTTGCTGTTTTCCATTTGACTGATAATGGTTTAGATGTGTGTAACTGATGATGATCTATGTCTGTGTTAGCTGGTGCAGGCTGCAGAGGGGAAGTTCAACCCCCACATCCATGTGGAGTACGAGTGGAGCCTCAGACTGGAGGAGATGGACGAGAGCGACGACGACCTCGACGATAAGGTTCGAACAGAGCGTCTCATTCAGTTGGATGAGCTGGAATTCAATCAGGTTTTCATCGCGCCGCCGTACCTGTTGAATCTAATAATAAAAGCGGCTTTTCGAGTCAGTCTGGAGTAGTGTTGCTCTGGAGCTCAGTGGTTTGACTCTATAACTAAGATTTGGTGATTTACTTGTCAAATGTCATCGAAACATTGAGGTTAGAAATAAGTTTGTTTGAAATTTGAGTAATTTTAACTACTCAAATGGTTATATTTCAACGGTCCAAACTACATGCCAGACATCTACAGATATTTTGGCCTGCAATTCAGCCAATCTGCACTTCCGTGCATGTCGGCTCCGTCTCAGCTGCCTCATGTCCCTCTGCAGCCCAGTCCCATCAAGAAGGACCGGAGCCCGAGGCCTCAGAGCTTCTGCCACTCCTCCAGCCTCTCCCCCCACGACAAGCTCTCCCTGCCGGGCTTCATCAGCCAGCGGGACAAACAGCAGCGTCTGTCCTACAGCGCCTTCACCAACCAGATGTACAGCGCCTCCACCGACCTCACCTCCTCCCCCGTGGCCGACGGGCCGCCGCTGCCACCTAGGAACCAGGGGAAAGGTCAGACCGGCCTGCTCCAAGTGCTTTTGAAACCATATTCCGACGACATTTACGGTTTTATCAGTGTTTAGTTTACATCCTGTAATGCAAATGCTGTCTGACTACTGTAGAGGGAAGATAGTGTTTGAAACTGTACTTTATGTCTGTTAATGTTTGATTATATTCAGGACAGGATAAGGTGCAGATGAGTGCTTCCTAATCACTTTTTTCTCCTTTGCACTGTCAGTCAGTCCACACACACACACATATACAAACCCTCCCTGCAGTGGAATGCAATTTGTCAACACGCGAATCGGAGGGAGGGATACAGGTGTCAGGAAGATTGCTTACACAGTAAACCTTCAGGAAAACATAGCTGCAGGGGAGGGAAGCCTGGCGATGGTTAGCCTGTGAGAGTGAAGCTAAATGCAAACTTCATCATTATCCTTCGACACAGCATACACACGGTGCACTGTGGGCGTGCTGTCTCTGCAGTATCAGAATTAAAGATAACACTTATTCTGTGGACACCAGCACTCACAGCTTTAGTACATCACAGGGTGAGAACATTCTAAAGCTTACACTGCAAAACATCCATCTCAACAAGTCATTTTTAAATCCATTATTGAGTTTTTAAATCTTATTTTTCTTAAAAATTGTGAAATCTCACCTGTTTCCAGTTGTTTCAATTGAACCCTTAGTTCATGTTGCTCCGCCTGTCGAGCTTTCCGTTCTCAGTTCATGATGACAACGCGGCAGATTAACCATCGACCGTTTGCTTTCACACAGACGTGAACAGATAAAAGTTGGCTCCTCATTTCGAGCTGGCAGCCGGCGATTTCGTTGGCTGAAGTGAAGACTGTCGCTGGCAGATTTTTATCGAGCTAATTAACACAGACTCTTTCTCCAGCTGTTCATCTTTTTTAGCTGAGTCGCTTTAAAATGAGAACCCTGTTAAATGGTGTTAGATATGCTCATGATAGCTTACATACTTGACAAAATGCTAAAAGACTGAGGCTAAAGCTGCGTCTCTCCAGATAGAATGTCAGCATCCTAATCATTTGAGGAGCCGCGTAGAAGACATAAAGAAACCATCACCTCCTTAAAAACAGCACTGGAAACAAGTGAAGTTTGATTTATTTAAAAATAAGATGAAAAGCCAGAATAAGAGGCTAAATGACATCTAGAATAGCATGCTAACTCTTCAGATGCAGCGCTCTCTCTCTCTCTCTCAGCGGGTGCTGAAGAGCTCGGCCCCCGGGGGCCGACTTCGCGCCATTTTTCCTCTTTTTAATTTTCCTTCTTTGCTTGCCACTGATAAGATTTCATCTTGTTATTTTACAGTGTGTGTGGGAGCAGCTCTCTCTTCTTTTTAAGACTGACATACTGTAGATTCTCTCCCACACTCCTCATCTCGCTCTCTTTTCTTTCTCTTTTTTGTTTCTCTATTCTTTCAGCTCCACACTTGGCATTCCTCGGCTCTCATTCGCACTACGCTACACTGGCTGGCACCCGACCATACATCAGTGAATATCCTGGTTTTATGTTCTCCCCCTTACTCGGCTGTGTGCCCCCATACAGTATATACCTGTCCCTCAGTTGTTTAACTCCTTTACAGCTCAGATTCACAGGGTGGTGGTGCTTTATTTAAGTAGAACAATGGGACCGTGTAGGCCAGCTGATTCTCCAGTTGATTATTTCTCGCCTACATGGGGTTTTTTGGAATCATGTCCCACCATCCTTGAGCTGTAAACCCTCAACCACAGCTGATTCCTCTCTGGCTGAGCTCTCTATTGGCTGCTTTCACCCTACTTTTCTCTATATTAGGGAACAAATTAGTGCTTTGGGGTCCCGTTAAACACAAACAGGCGTGTTCATGAACAAATTCACAGAGTAGAGACACCAACAAATGTGCTCGCAGCCCAAATGTGTCCCTTTTCATTATTTCGTATTCCAGTCCAGACCTTTCCGTTGTATATTTGTTCAGACAGTATGTTGTTCTACTCGCTCCTCTCCTCTCCATGCTTCATTGTCCTCTCCCTTACTTTCTCTGGGGGTTTTTTGGGGGGTCTAACAGAATGACTGACTTTTTTTAGGGGGGGCCGCATCACCTCATGTGTTTTATGTATCGCTCCTCCAGCTCCTCCCCCATCTGGCACTCCCTCTACACTCACACCGGGAGGCAGCTCCACCCTGTCCAAGAAGAGACCTCCGCCCCCACCTCCTGGACACAAACGCACCCTGTCTGACCCACCCAGCCCGCTCTCTCACAGTCCACACAGTAAAGGGGGCTTGACTGGGGGTGAGACGCAAGCACACGTCAGAACAGTAGAGCTGCTTTCACTCCAGCCTGAAAGCGCCGATGCTATCATCGTCCAAAATTGCAGGGTTATTTTAAAAAGTCCTGCACTGAAATTAAAGTTAAAACTGGGTTCAGAAAAAGCTCCTAAGAGGACCTTGAGTTAAGACTTATTTTGTCAAATGTTCCCACGATTAAGAGGGAATTATTAAATGTTTTTATATTTCTTGAGGGTTTTTAATTTAAAGCCGAGCAGACCAGTGGAGGCCTTTTTATTTCTCTTTGTGCAGTTCAAAGGTATGTTCAATGGTAGTCTGACTCATTAGGTGGATATGTGTCGGGCTCCACCTAACATTTATTTACTAATCTGGTATTTTGAGTAATCATTCGGTCTGAAGTCCAATGTGACTATTTTTAGACCTTTTTAAGGAAATTATTCAGTTTACTATCACATAACATAAAAGAAAACACCAAATAAATAATGCAGTTAAGGCTTTTTTCTGTCCTTTACTGCGAAGCTGTGAAAAGTATTAAACCCTCAGCTTGTCATGTGCTGGATGGTTGGTCTGTGTGAGGGTTAAAAATAACCTGCATTGACATTACAGCACCGTATCCAATACATTTGAGTTTAACTACCTTGAATGGTGGACATCTGACTGAAAAATGTTATGCTTTGCTACTTTTAAGAGACAATTTTAATCATTAAACATCCACAAGTTACGCTGGGTTCACCAGTAAACATACTTCCAAACGGCACAAAGAGACATCCGTGAGTCTGACTCATGTCACAGAGACAAAAGCATCGTTTTGTTTGACTCTGGTTGATCTACACATGATCTTGTAACCACCACAGAAGAAGACACCTCAGTCATCTTACCTGCAATCTTGTGTTCTTTATGTGTATTTTGACTGTTATTCCACTTTTATCATTTGTCCTCTGTGGTGTTTTATGCATTCTGTGTCAGCCGTACAGTAACACCCGATCACTAATTATCATGATGACACTTTATTGCACAAACACTAATTATCAGGGGCTCATAGAAAGCTCAGCCAGGTGACGCCTCCCTCATTATTTTTAACCATCACAGCATGTTTAAGTTATTTCCACATTTATATTTAATGAATGTCTTGGTGAGTGCTCTGTCATGGTGTTGAGCGAACTGTGTCATCATCAATGTCGATGTTTTAGGGAGCGACTCCACCCCTCCTCCTGTCAGCAAGATGTCTCCTGTTTCTAACAAGTTTGAAGGAATTCCTCAGCAGCAAAGGTACAACATGTTAAGCTTAATTGGCTTGAAATGTATTGCTTTATTTGCTATGATAAAATATATTCCAGCTGATGATGCAAGCATCTTCTTGGATTCTGTTTTTCCATTTAACTTCATTTGAAAATCTTTTCCCAGCACTACTTCAAGCAACACAAAGTCTACACTTGGTCCACGGGTTCTTCCCAAACTACCTCAGAAAGGTACAGTCTTGGTCCAGTTTTCATGTTGATGCCAGCTGTTGAATTGAAGAATGTATTAAGTAAGTGTATGCTGCTCTCTCCAGTGGCATTGCGGAAGATTGACACCATACACCACCCGTCTATGGATAAGCCCAGCCTCCCTCCAGAGGTCTTCCAGAAGTCCCCGCCGGCGACTGACACCCCGCAGAAGGCTCCTCTGGCGGACAGGCCTCAGCCGGGAGACCTGCCCCCCAAACCGCAGCTGTCTGAACTTCCTCCTAAACCTGGAGAACTTCCACCGAAGCCGCAGCTCTCAGACCTCCCTCCTAAGCCTCAGCTGGGCGATCTCCCGCCGAAACCCCAGCTCAAAGACCTGCCTCCCAAGCCGCATCTCGCCGACATCCCCCCCAAACCCGGAACAGCCGAGTCCACTCCCAGGCCGCCTCCCGGTGAGACGGTGCAAAGGCCTCAAACGCAGCCTCCGCCTCCACCTCAAGCTCAGCCTCAACCGCAACCTCAGCCTCAAGACTCACCGTCACCTAATCAGCAGGCCACTATAGGGACCCCCACCCAACAAGCTGCTGAAGACACCAATGGGACCCCAGCGGGGACTGCGGAGACACCAGTGCCCCTGCCGAGGAAGATCAACACGGTATGAACATGCTTACCTTTTACTTCTATTCTTTACATAAACCGACATTATTGATTTAAGATTCCTTTCGTTTTTTTTAAAAGAATCGTGACCCAGGTACTGAACAGGACAAATAAACTCTCAAGTACATGAACTCTAATGGAGACCCTGATTCTAAATGACAATTTTGTGTTTGATAAATCTTAAATAACTGACCAATTAATCAGTCTATCTTCTATAAATGTAATGCATGTGATGCATTATGCCATTTAAGGGCTCTTCTCCTACTGCTGACCGTGTGGTATTCGTGTTGCATATTCAGTTGTTTTTGGATTATATTTATCCATTTTCTCACTCAAAATACACTAGAAACAGTTACCCGGTGAAAGAAACTTAACTACAGTGGTCCAAGAGGATGCAATATTACCACATATGCATGAATATGACATATTCGTAAATAAAATGTCAAACTGACCCTCCATTTTGAATTCTTCAAGAGTATCTGAACCCGGTGGTCACAGAGAGAACACACTTAAGCATTTATGTGATTTAGATGTATTTTGTTGCTTTTTCTGCCAGGTCTCTTTTTTTAATATTAATATTCCTGGACACCTTTTGGTGACTAAGCTAACTGAGAGTCAACAGAGACACGTTTGTTTTATCTATGGTAACAGTTTTGTTATGTAAATGTCCAGGGGAAGAGCAAAACCCGTCGGGTGAAGACGATCTACGACTGCCAGGCTGACAATGATGACGAACTGACTTTTGCTGAAGGAGAGGTGATAATAGTTACAGGAGAAGAGGATCAGGAGTGGTGGGTAAGTCCAGCTTCAGTACTACGCTCTTGTTTCTTTATCGACCTCCAGCTTGTTCTTCTTTGAACCATCTGAAGGGAACAAAAAAGAAACACTGAATGCCCCTCTATTCTCTTTCTCACACGTTCTCTTTACACTTCCAGATCGGGCACATTGAAGGAGAGCCGGACAGAAAAGGGGTGTTCCCCATGTCTTTTGTGCACATCCTGAGTGACTGACAGTCGGAGAGACTTGCACTACACCTCTCCCTAAATTGGGAGGCCCTGTAAATAGCTATCATAACACCTCTTGTCACACGACAAGTGTCCTAAAAGAAGAAGAAAAAAAAACGCAACAAAGAAGAAACCCGAGAAGGCTCATCTAGCCGTGGATGCCTCATCCATGCTGTACAAAGAATGTGTGTATTCTTCCTTTACCAGTATTATCTTAACCCTATAGCACGGCTGTGACGAAGCCACTCTCAAAACCCTAGCACTTACCTAAAGTCTATGTTTATGCTGTTACTGTGTATATATGTATGTAAATATATATATTTGTGTGTGTGAGTGTACATACATGTTTTATTGTACAAAACATGTACCATTGCTCTCTCTCTCTGTCTACCGGTCCCATTAGGCGTCAGGGCGGTAGACTTTGAATTTTATCTGTATTGATTTTACTGGCCCTCAAGTAATTATCAGCTTATATTTCTGGGGGGGAAAAAAGGACAAATAAGAATTGGAATGTGAAATAGGTCATGTCACTATTTGTCTCTTGCATCCCTGTTTACCACCATAGTTGAACGAAGAGGCTTGAGTCTCCCACAGATCCCCCCCCC
>NW_022280040.1:7137818-7151368 GCF_004355925.1 Anarrhichthys ocellatus | reverse complement strand
CCCCCCCCCCCCCCCCCCCCCCCCCCGATGAAAACATTAAATGTACTCCTTGTTCTTGCTTGCTTTGTGTGTACACGTATTATGGTTGTTTTACAGTATAGAAACCTGCTGCTACTGTGTGGTGGAATATCAAAGCCTGTGGTTCACTGTAGGTCACTGATTTACTCCTTGTTACACTGTTCACTGTATGTATGCAGCTCTGTTTGTGAACTCGACGCCATCGCCACAGTCCTTTGACCTTTTCTGTGCATGGTGTAACAATGACTGGAATTGAGTGGAGTGCTGCGTTCAATGACGCTCACCTCAGGGTTTGAAGAGCCACTATTAAGCAGGACTACGTAAACTAAAGTTATCCTGTTGAAGCCACTATTAACAAGTACAGGAAACTCAATAGGACGTCTCAGCAATAACTTGATTTTCTGAAAGGCTAGAATTTTCACATTAACCTTTGTTCACAATTCAGTGTCTTGTAAAAAAAAACCTCATGAGCTTGACATTTTTTTATTTTTAAGTCATGTAATATCATTCCATGTTACTGGATCCTGTACATTTCAAGGTTTGCCTGTGAACCAGAGATGTCTTTTAGAAGAATGGACTTTGTAAAAGGCTTGAGCCGATGCATTTTCACCCAGTCCTCACTGACTTGCAGTCCCCCCCCCCCCCATGTTAAGGAACAAACCCCATTGTATCATTAAAAGTGCTGTACTTAAATCAAAGCCTGCTCTCTTGCTTCATCCCTTTAACTTCTCCTTGCAAGTCAAACTCTTAAGAGTAGGGTGCATTTTTAAAGCGGCTTATACAAGTCAGTCTAGATAAAAGCCGTAGATATTGAAGAAGCATTCTGAGTGTCATACAATTTTAAGGTACTTTAGGCATCAATTGCCATCTTTGAGCTAAACCAAGTTTAAGTGGCTTCGCATTTCACCACGTGGAAAGCTTACTCTAGTTTTAATAAATAAACACACACCTTGCAGTGTTAGTTTAAGAACATTCAAGACAAAGTTTAGATAAAGTTCAAATAATTCTTTATTTGTTATCTCAACAAATTACAACCAAAGTTTACCATCCAGTTCTACTGAGTCTTTGGATTTATCAACACAGGAAAAATCACTTAAACATAAATATTGTGTCACAACACAAAAATAGCATTTCACCAAACAACTATTCACAATGCAGCCATACCAGGATTTACTGGTAAAAAAAAAAACGAAGCCATTTACACACTGGACTTCTTTTGGGCATGTTTTGACCCTTGGTCCTTCTGCACAGACTTGATGATGCCTACAGCGACTGTCTGCTTCAGGTCTCTTGCTGCGAACCGCCCTGAGGAGCACAAAAAAAGTTAACCGTTAAACACGGCACAAGTCAGATTTCTTGTACTTGAAGATATTAGACTTGGATGGATGGAGGTTGTACCTAAGGGAGGATACGTGAAGAAGCTCTCCACACACATGGGCTTGATGGGAACCAGTGTGACCGTAGCAGCGTCTCCAGACATCAGGGCCTGCGGACGGTCCTCCAGTTTGTTACCGGTGCGCCGGTCGATCTTCTCCTTCAGCTCAGTGAAGCGACAGGTCACATGGGCGGTGTGGCAGTCCAGGACAGGAGAGTAGCCGGCTTTGACCTTCCCTGGATGGTTCAGGATTATCACCTAAAGACAAAAAAAAAAAAAAAAAAAAAAAAGCAAAATCCCATCAGCACAGAGGGAAAGCTACACATTTCAGGTTAAATTTTCACTCAATTGAACCAACCTGAGCTTCAAAGCTGATGACGTCTGATGGAGGGTCCTGCTGGGCGTTGCCGGCTACATCCCCACGCCGCAGGTTCTTCACGGCCACGTTCTTAATGTTGAAGCCAACATTGTGTCCTGGCAGAGCCGTCTCCAGCCCCTGGTGGTGCATCTCGATGGACTTCACCTCAGCAGTGATCTTGGCCGGGGAGAACATCAGGGTCATGCCGGGTTTGAGGACACCACATTCAATCTTACCCACTGGCACGGTCCCTACTCCTGAAAGGACAAAGAAGAACGTTTTCAAGTCAACCCTTTAAAATAAAAATTTAAAAGTAATTTTATCAGTGGACAAATGTTGCTTTCCTTCCCCCACTCTAATCCCTCTGCTGCACCTGTACCTAGGGCCATTTAAAAATGATTAAACGGAACCTTGAGCAGGATTTCTAACCTCCAATCTTGTAGACATCCTGCAGAGGTAATCTTAGGGGCTTGCTGGTGGTGCGCACTGGTGGCTGAATGGAGTCCAGGACTTCTAGTAGAGTTCTCCCACTTGCGTTCCCTTCTCTTCGTCTGGATTTCCAGCCTTGGAACCAGGGCATCTGTAGAGAAAGACATTATTTTAGTTCAAAAGGTTTGCATGTACTCAGATATTTTTTAACTTAACCCATCTTTACCCTCTGAGTTGCAGTGATCATGTTCTCTCCAGTCCAGCCAGATATTGGAACGAAGGGCACAGTCGTGGCCTCGTAGCCGATCTTCTTGAGGAAGCCGTTCACACCTCGAACCACCTCGTCAAAGCGTTTCTGGCTGTAAGGGGGTTCAGTCAGATCCATCTTGTTCACACAGACTATGATCTGCTTGACCCCCAGAGTGTAAGCCAGCAAGGCATGCTCTCTGGTCTGACCGCTCCTTGACACACCAGCCTCATACTCTCCTTTAGCTGCAGAGACCACCAGGAGGGCAACATCAGCCTGAAAGGACAATGATGTAGGTGAAAATAAAACACATATTGAAGGATACATAAAGTGCTGAAATTCTACGCTGCTTACCTGCGACGTCCCGGTTATCATGTTTTTGATGAAGTCCCGGTGGCCAGGAGCATCAATGATGGTCATCGTGTATTTTTGAGTGTTAAATTTCAGCAGAGATATATCAATGGTGATTCCTCGCTCACGCTCAGCTTTCAGTTTGTCCAACACCCAGGCAAACTTGAAGGAACTCTTCCCCATCTGTGAAAGAATGTAAAACAAGTCTCACAACAGGTGTTGAAACATTTTGTGTAGCATTTTTACAGCAGGGTGTTTCCCCCTCTTCCTCACCTGTGCTGCAGCCTTCTCAAACTTCTCCAGTTTTCTCTGATCGATGCCACCACATTTGTAGACGAGGTGGCCGGTGGTGGTCGACTTGCCGCTGTCGACGTGACCGATAACCACCATGTTAATGTGAGTCTTCTCCTTCACCATGGCTGAATCCAAGTTTGCCGAACAAACAAAGTAACTGCAGTTTTCTGAGATGAACTAAATGCTTTCAACTTCTTCTGTTTAATGATTCTGGCCAGTGCCAGTGGCTTTATATGCTCCACGTGGCCACACAGACACTGATTGAAGGCAGGTGTGCTGCTTAATTAAGCTTAATTAGTGGAGTGGCCGATGCCTGTTTGGTAAAAACTGAATATTTGACACTGTTAAATATTAAAGTAACCTGAACACCAAAGTATTTAAATGCTGTAAAATAATTCCTCACAGATGTTATGTTTTTTGAACAGCAGCGAGAATGATATAAATTTAATCTTTAATCAATGTGCAGCAACAGGCAGTTACAGTCAGTTGATCCAACACACCTGGTTGTTAGATGAGATCATTATGATCTCAAATTACAACCAGGTGTGTCATTCAGTCTTTGAAGTAACGTCTCCGTAGAGAAATCCTGCCTGGCCACACAGCATGAAGGGAAAAGAAATATATAGATATTAAATATGTAGAGGTGACTATAAAATAGGAAGACAAGGAGCTAAATATAGATCCCACCTTCACCCATTGTGCTAAACAGTCAAAAACCTACAGTTTAGGAGAAGATGCCTTCTAAAAAATGTCTTACTTCATCTTCTTACAACAAATTACACACATGTAAATAAAATCCTTCTTTGAGGGAACAATTGTGGGTGAGTTCATAGTGAGATGGCAATAAAATGTACCAATGTTCACTAACTGTAAACTGGTGTATTTCTTTATTTGCTAAGGCCTATTTTCTCAAATGAAATATCTTTTTCCGCATTCAAGGCTTTTGAAAACTTCAGTTCCACTCATCCAGTGGTTTGAAGTGACTCACTCTGGGGTCAACGTGGAGGGTCAGATGCCACATTAGCGCCCCCTACAGCCTCTTTAAGGTTTACATGAGCTTTCTGCTCAAGGACACTTCGGTAGAGGGAATACACGTTGGACATACAACCTGTTATTATACTTAAAAGGCTTCAAGCGGTTAAAAGTCCTAATCAAAGCCGCTGTGAGAGATTTTTTACTAGGATATCTCAGTTGTAATCTGATGGAAGCAGACGTTGAATCATATCAACGGGTCACCTCTGAGCGGGCGGGTCTATCTTCAGTTAGAGTATGAAGGTGAACAACGCCCACCGCCGCGCTCAGAGGTGGAGCAAAACGAGCCCCCCTCTCGTTTGACGGCCACAGTGACGCTCAGTAACTAACCCGGAAACAGCGACCAGCAAATCGCTTTTCTTCTTCTTCTTTCAGTCCCGTACCGCTGGCTTTCTAGCGTGGTATCCAGACGTCGACTCCAGTGTTTTCTCCACGAGCATCAAGGTAAAAACAGAGGAAATATACTACAAAATACCACTTTATGTCGCATTTTCTCTGTCTTCTCAACTAACCACCTTTGCTGCCCACCGGTTGCCATTCAGTCTGGCTTGTTTTGAGTGTTACATTAAAATTAGTTATGAATCATAAAACGTGTCCGGCGGAAATCCGACCCACGCATTGCAAAGTTACTATAAAATAGAAATACAATGGTAGAGAATGTGTGTTTTGTGTTTTTAAGTTTCATCCCCGATGCTCCGTTAACTTCCCCTTTTCAGAACAAGGTCTGAAGGTGGACGTTAGGCTGCACCGATAGGTTTTCCCTTTATTTGACCAGAGACGGCGGCTGTTTACTAAGCTTTATCAGCTGTGTTTGACATCGACCACTCTGCAGAGACAGGTGATGTATTCAGGTATAAACTAGCCTCTGGCTCGGATCAACACCGCTCTCTTTACATGCACCATCATGCACCATTAAATGAAGACATTAATGCACACACACTGACAGCTGGTTAGAGCTGGTTTGTCTTTAATGATTTTTATTCTGATCAATGCATGATAATAATAATTTTAAAAAATGTCACAGGTGTCTAAACTGTGGTCCTGGTTGTAGCAGAACCATAATGTAAAATAACTTTCTGAATTTAAACTCTTAAATTCAATAAAAGTACACAAGTACTATCAGATAATTTACTTAAGTAATGCAATATTGCTGCTTGTCTCATTTTAACAGTTGTATATACTGTTGGGTAGTTTAATGTACTATATAGTAATGAATCAGGTAGGTCATTTTTAAATCTGACGCTGCAAAATGCAAGTAAATAGATGTAGTGTCACAAAAAAAGCAATATTTCCCTCTTAAATGTAGTATAAAGTTGCATTAAATGGAAAAATCCAAGAACTCGTTCTTAAAAGTTGTACTTGATCTGGGACCTACTAGAGTCCAATGTTTAAAAAAAAAAAAAGTTTTCTCTTTGCATCAGTAGTCTGCACAAACCTACCCTAGCATGGAAGTGTTGTCTTTCCGCCCAGTCTCTTCAAAGGTTGTGAAAGTGGAAGTGAAACATCCCAGAAAGCCGGATTTGATGGTGTGTTAGGCAAGTGCAGCTCTGTTGTGTTTGTGATGCAACGTCTACATTAAATTAGTCTCAAAAGTCTCACGGTCCCCGCTTGGGCCCGTTTGGAGAGTTCAGACCGAGGTGTACTGGGACCTTTTACGTCTTAATGACACTAAAGAAAAGTAAGCTGGACAGGCATGCATCTTTAGGATGTTTTTAGGGGAGAAAAGACTCCTGGTGTTTTCCTGTTAAAGGTATGCTGCACTTTTACACGTCAGGAAACCTTGATTTGTGAAAAGCTCCGTCTGTCTTGAGGAACCCAGGATTGCGGTGAGAGATAACATGCCTCCAGGTTATTTGAGTTGTCCCTCTTTTGCAATATGTCTTCCTTATATCTGCCGCTGCACATTTTGAAAGAAGGAAGTATCGCCTTTCTCTGTGTTCTTTAACGGATGGACATGCATGTCTGCTCTCATAGTTTCGAGTATGTGCAGACTTGCACATGTGCTCTGGAAAATCCAGGTAGGACTGCGAGACGTGGTGCGACTTGTCTCGTACTCTTTCTGCAGTGGTGTGAGGAGATGGGAGCATGATGGATGTTAGTGCAACAAGCATGGGAATATGGCTCATTTGGCACAACGTATTCCCTCATGAATCCCCATCTCATGCAGGTAGAGGCTTGAACCTTTTATGAAATTAAACATGTATTTGGATACTGCATCATTTGTCATGCAAAGCAAACATTAGAAGCCCTCCGGATTAGGAGAAGATTCTTTTTTTCATCCTTTACATGTCACTATTTAGTCATAATCTGTCTGTAATCTTGTCATAAAGCTTTTGACTCCCAGTCTTTTTCCTGCGTGAGGATGTTGTTGACATTAGATAAGACTTTTGTCAATGCCTTACACCAATGTTTGCTTTATGAGTGCTTAAATAACAATCGGGGGCCGAGATGTGTTGAATCCGTTTTAAAGCGGTCTCTCATTGTGCGAATGTAATGAACCCTGAGGAAGCTGTACAGTAGATGAGGGTAGCATGGGCTGATAGCATCAGGGCGAGAGTCACTGTAACAGTAATTCATGTAAATAATTTAGCGGTTTTCCAGGAGTCCTCCCAATGAGTGACCTTTTAAGGGCAAAGCTGCTCTGATGGTTTCATGCCACAGACTTGCAAACAGATTTAACAGTTCTCTCATTAAGGAATATTCTTGACTTCGTTGTAATGTCAGAGTCGCCAAGGGGTCCAGACACCCCCTCCCTTGAACACACCCAGCGTGGCTGAGCTGCCGGCTGCAGGTTGGGTTACTGCAGTTATTCTCGGTATGAGGTTCACTGTCGTCTCCTGCTGACAGTCTGACTATTTATTGTACTTCCGGCAGCAAGTGGATGCACTTATGCTAAAACATCTCATGTAGTTGAGTCATTGTTGTAACGTCAACGATGATTGAACAACTTTATTCCTTTTCCCCTTTTTATTATGTGCTCATGTAGGTTGCAGCACTTGTGCAATGCAGCACAATCCACAGCAGCTTCAGGAGACGACCACAGACTCGAACCAACACCTCTCTGACACGGGGCCCCGGCCAAAAACCATGTTTTCAGATTTAGAAATCTGTCTGCGTCACATTGTTAGCGTTGTTGCGTCCACACACACTGCAGGCAGCACGCTAGGTCAGGTGCTGCTGTCTGAGCTTCATGCACAACAGAGCTGTATTGATCCCTTTCTGTGGCATTCTGCTGTTTGTTCACTTATTTGGATTAACTTCCTCCAAGTGTTTTTAGCCCGGTCAGCGTTCTGCTCTTACGCCATCATCATGACTTGGAGATTTAATGGCTTAAGCATTGTTTCTTAAACGCTTAGTGTTGTTGTTCATACATTTTTCTTGCAATACTTTGTTTGGTGGTGTGGAAATATTGCCATTTGACAATGAATACCTGAGTCAGCGTTTTCATGTACTTGTCTGTGCTATAGGAGTAATCTCTGTGCCTCTTGACTGCACGCACACACTCCCTCTTCCATTGCTACTGCATGTCTGCTCTTGTTCATAAAGCAAATCATAGTTGAGATGATGACATGACGTGAATCACTCGCTGGGAAAGGCTGACTGTGCCCCCCCAAGTAGGCCGGCCCGTTCCTTCACACGGCTGAATTATTAGAGAGCAGATATCACAAACTACGTCTTGATTTAATTTGCAAGTCACCGTTTACCCTAAAAAGTTGTCCCTGGTGTTAATGACTGCATCAGTGTTTATTGACCCGATGAAGTGTCTCTGCGGTTGAGTCCACTAACAGATTTTGTTGGTTAACGCACATGCTGACAGCCTTGCTGTTTAGCAGAGAAAGATGGTCTGGCAGTGGAGGTCCTAGCTGTGGTGGTTTGTGTTTGCAGCCTTTGGCGGTGGCAAGTCGTATACTTTTGATGTGTGTGTGTGTGAGTCAGTGTGTGTGAGTCAGTGTGTGTGAGTCAGTGTGTGCCAATTTCTGATCTGCAGCAATGGCTGTGCTGGTAGACTTGAGCATTCCTCTCAACGAATCTCACATCCGTCCTGTGATGTTGGCTTATCTGAAGCCCTAAGCATGCACATAAGAAGAAGAAGAGAGAGAGAGTCTCTTTTTATTTTTTTCCTCCAACAGGATGCTTTCATTTGTGGCTTCCCATATGCAGCGGCAGCAGCAGCATCGTCGGGAGTGAATGTGGTACAAAAGCAAAGTGGACTTTGCATAGAAATTCTCAACATAATGCTATGAATAACCCACTCGAAAGTAAAACAAGCTGTCACTTTGTGTGCCCCCCCACACCTTTCTCACACACACAGGAAACCCCCTCCAGGCTCAAATCAGAGAGAATATACAGTACAGATCAGAGATCTTAACAGCAGTTAAGCAATTATTTGATTGTTCTCGCATCAAATCACTGAAACATGGTGGCGTGTTTTGTTATAGTGTGTTAACCCAGGCAGGCATGAGATCCTCATGTCAGTGGACACACAGCAGGGTGTTTCCACAGATGGCAGATCAGCATGCTAGAAATTCAGCCTTTGCATGAAACTGTTGCTGCGCTGCCCCCGCACCAAACCGCCGTCTTCACGTGGTGTTATAACTGTAAAAAAAAACGTGTCCTACTTTTTTTTTTTTTTTTTTTTTTTTTTTTACCCAACTGCCTTTGCATTCATTAAATCATGTCTAAACTGTGGAATGGATGTATGAAAGTATGTAGTTACATGTATTATGATATTTATCATAGTCAAACCTGTAGAAACCTGGACCAAAGGAGAAGAACATACCCACAAACACTCATTATTTTTATTTAAAATGTTATAACATCCCTTGCTCTGTAGTTGCCCGGCATGGTGTGACCCGTTTGTGAACCCAGGTGAGAGTCGTGAGCCCTCAACAAGTCGTCTGTTGTGACATTCCAGTTGGAGGATCTCCGTGTAACCGATCTGTGGAGGGTTTCTCTGAATGGTGAGGCTCGGCTGTGCTCCGTGGGTTCGATGGAGATCCATCCTCGGATCTCAGCTCACCGGTAGAGACGGGAGGGGGAGGGGGAGGGGGGGATACAAGTTGTCATGGCAACTTGAGTTTCAATGGAAGTTTCATTTGGTGGTGTTGAAACACAGCAAGCTCTGATTTCTATCCCAGTGTCACTTGCTTCAGTCCACCCCGTTTACACCACTGAGGTTCGCCTAAATAAACCGGTGATTGGGCGGATTTCTGTGTGTGTGTGTGAGACACATGCACCACATACAGTATGGATCCTATTAATTCTACGGTGGCCTGCTTTAAAATCAGCACACACACGGTGTGCAGCAGGCCCACACATGTTGGCCCATAGTTATTGACCCCTTCATGTGGCGGACTTAATTAAAACCAAACGGATGTACTCTGTATGTTGACGTATTGCTGCGACAAACTGAAGATGTGAGAGCACAAGATTTTAACGCGTCTTTGCTCCTTCTTAATAGCAGCGTCCTTGAGATGTTGCACCCTCGTAAAACACTTCTTGTACACAAAAACAATCAAGTCCATTTCTGGTATGTAGCTACCGGAATGACAAATATAAAACGGAGAAATAAGCCTTTGAAGCAGCAGGAAGCGAGCGTTCGGTTCAGAGAGAGTTGCACTGAGCAGTGTTTGTTTCATTGCCTCTGATCATGTGGGAATAAAGCAATATCCCACCAGTTGTGTTGGTAAGCAAGAACATGCTGTGAGGAGTTTACTGAAGTTTTGTTGTGTGATTTTTAAGGATATTGAAATTCAGATCCACTACCTCCTCTCCTCTTTTTATTTAAATGACTAGTTTAAAGTCTTTGCTGAAGACAAAGAACTCGTCATGTGACGAGTGGATGCCTCGTTGCACGTAGTGCCACTTTAGTGTGATCTCATTGCGTGGGTCTTTTTCCCCACAGCGGCACCGAGGTGGATGACGGTGTTCCGATAAACAGAGAAGCCACAAACCTGATGTTTGCCACAGCCGTGTTTAATAATTAAATAAAACCTTTGATTTAAGATCCTGGAGAGGAATTACTCACAGCGTTTTCCTCACTTTTTGTAGAGATGTGGAGCTAAAATAATCAGCATGTTGGCGCCAGCGTTGAGCTCAAAGTGCAGCTCACAGAGCCGCTAACATGGCTGTAAGATCTTGTTTGAATAAGCAAAAGCACCTCGTTGGGTATTCTTATTTTCTCTTCCTCCAATTGTGAATGTTTGTGTATGTTTAGACCACATTGTAAAAAGTGTTGTTTTCTTTTCTTTGACAGATAAAGTATGAAATGCTGAAAAAAAACCCCAAATTATAATCTTTCCATGAATGTCCAACCTTTTTCCACTACGGAAACAATCCCCTTGTTATTTGTAATGCTCGTGACTCCATCATTCTGATAATCCTGCCCTTGTATGTCGAGTTAATTTCCTGGTGAACCGCACCACGTCCTTTAGTTTCCTCTTGAAGTGCTAATGCACCGTAACCTCATGTGCTTATTCGAGGGAGGATTTGGCCTAATGTTGTGGCCCCCAGCTGTAGGCCTGATTCATAGCTGACTCCCATGATGCCCTGCCACAGATGTCACCCAGAATGTCAGCTGTAATGGATTTAGGAGCAAGTTGTGGTCAGTTTGCATGAAGGAAGTGCTCCGTCAGAACGAGTTATAAGAAGAATATTTTAGGGGCTCTTGTTATTCTTAGAATATAGTCTACTCCTCACTTTCTTCTCTTGAGTTTGCCCTTCTCACGGCGTCTTGTTTGCGTCCCCTATCGTCTCTTCCTCAGCTCTCACTGTTCTTGTGGGTTTAAAGTTTCAGGCTTTGAAGTCAGATCACAATCGTGCGTGACCAACACTTGCAACACCTGCATTTGTATGCAGCCCGGTGAAGGCAGCAGAGCCTTTGGTACTAACGGTCTCACAGTCTACTGAGCTTGTTCTCTCAATCAGGGCATGTGAGCGACTTGTAACAACGAGCTTGTGGCGCACAGAGACTGTGTCAAACTGAGCCGAGTCTTCGGCTAGAAGCTAGATGTTTTTAGATAATAATGTTTCTTATACCTTCTCAAAATCTTAAGCTTTCCTTGGATTAAAGGACGTAAACGTGAGCTGGATTTGAGTCATTGTGTTGTAGAGTTCTGACAGGAAGAAAAACCTGAAATGAATCAGAGGAAGTGTTGCACAATAGGAAGTGGTGTGTGTGTGTGTGTGGTTTTTTTAATTTTTTTTTATGTGCACCTATTTGTTCCATGTTTTATAAAAACACTGCAATCAGCCCATGTTTCACAAGGAAGGTAGGACTCAAGAACAGCCCTGTTGTTGCATACTTCACATGATACCTGCAGTTCCCCTTTTTGTGTGATGTTACTGAGTCTCCCCCGAGTTTAAAAGGGAACCTACAATAAGATGCTCAAAAGGAAGCAGTCTGTCGGGTACTTTAGACAAACGAGAGGAAATGTTTTCAGTGGATTTGTGTGTTTTTAAGAAAGAAGCATTTTGTCTCCATTTTTGCGTAATAATGCCACAGTTTGACTTTTAACGGTTGCAAAAGACCCTGAAATGTGCTCTTTTTTTCCCCCTCCGGTCTGAGATTGTCATCCGTGTTTTGCTCCTGTCGACTCGTGTTTCAGAGGCTGACCTCTGGTGGAGGACTGTGACCCGGGGCCACCTGCCAGGCTGGGCTTCCCTGCTCCTGACCGACCGTCTCACAGCTCCACTGCTGGTAAGACCTTCGGTGTATTGAATGTCATTAAATGGTGAAAAATCGGAAGATATCTGATTTACAAAAAATGTGAACCTATCCTTTAGTTCCCCATTCCAAGTCCATAAGCTGCATGTCTGCATTATATTCACAGACTATTGTTTCATTCTCCACTCCAGATTACCATCTACACGTCTGTATTTATATCCATTCAAGGCTGTCACTTAGATCTGATCCTAATTTGAATCAAGGCAACGTTTGAAAGAGGTTGTTGAGAATAACGAGGCTAAATACCGTTCGTATACGCTACGTCTGCATTTCTCCTGTTGTTTCACACTAATGTGAGTCATAGTGCACACTGAAGAACTTTGACTCAACTGCCGCTATTCATTCAGTAACCTTGCTTTCTTTCCACTGGTGGTGTTTTCCATGCAAGTGTGGGCTCAGCATAGGTAGGACGAAAAAAAACACAGTTTATGGAATATTTAAATATAGTTTGCATGAATTGCACTCTAATTTTGCCGCTGTACGATATGCACACAGCTCCTTCTGTATTCAGATTGACTAGAAAAATAGATACAGGTCACATTTTTAACTAGGACACTGTCGGCTTTAGTCTGAATGTAACACTGCATTGCTCTCTGTGGACATTGTGCCCCAGCTGGCGTAGAGTCAAACCTTGGCAGAACTGCCCATCCTGTGTCTCTTAAACTCCTTCAGTCTGAAGGGAAACAACGAAAAAATTCATCGTAAAACCTTTAAAAATCCCTTCAAGACAGATTCTCGTCAGGTTGTTGTGTTGAGGAAAAAGACACTCACTCCATGTTAATAAAATCAAGACTTTATTGTCACTCGTCTCCAGATCTGATGTTTTAAACGCGACCAAAAGAACCGCAGGAGTAGCTTTGGTGCACCGATACAGAGTAGACGTGTCATTATGTAAGAACGCCCGTGGTATACCTATTATAGTCTTAATGTAGCCTGCTGTGGGTGGATGTGTAATGTTTGCTCAGGAAATGAATTGCATTGTGGGCCATAGAAAGGAGTTGAGTAATGTAGGTGCTCCCAGCTTCCTGTGTTTATGTAACTACAGGGCACAGGGTCACCGCTCGGCTCTGACGCGAGACCACGCTCGAGCACATTTGACTTGTTTTCGTTTAATAGTCGGTTACATTGTGGCGTTCGACGTTTAGTGGTTTTACTCTCATTACAGACAGTATATTTAAACAATGTGTAGTTTTCCTGCACATTTTTATTTGATGTTTCACATTAAAAGGATTGTTGTTGTTGTCTTTATTCACCTCCCATCATTTCCCCCCCCCCCTTGCTTGTCTAGCCATCCCTGTTGTATTTTCCTCCGCGTCTCCTTGGAGATTGTTACCATGACACACGTGGCTATCATTCTGAGCTCTGGTGCTGGAATGTTGTGCCGTTTTGACAGCTTGTGTGTGTGTGTGTGTGTGTGTGTGTGTGAATGCCAAGCTGCCGTGTTGTCCTAGTAAGATGCAAATCTATTCACAAATATAGCCTGACTGGCTATTTCAGTTAGCACGCAGTCCACAACCCCGTGGCAGTAGATGTGCTGCATTACAAATGGAGCTGAGTTTTGTGTGAATACACACAGGATGGATTAGGCACGCTAAGCCAGGGGCAGGTGTGGTACAGTAGCCTGAGGTGAAGCTTTTCTTGTCTCTCTCGTGGCTGTGATCATAACTGGGTCAATACTGCCCCCGCTGGTGAAGCCTGGTACTGTTATACCTGTGCAGAT
>NW_022280040.1:7093365-7137418 GCF_004355925.1 Anarrhichthys ocellatus | reverse complement strand
TATATATATATATAGATATATATATATATATATATATATATATAGATTTTTTATTTTTATTTTTTAGATTTATTTTTTAGATTTATAGCTCTAGAATTAAGGATTTCCCCAACTCTCTCCCTTGTCTGTTATTTGTTACCATATCTGCCACTAAATACACCTCAAGAAGCAGTTTTGTTTTCAGCCTATTCACTCAATTTACCTATTTAGAAGGCCTGATAAGATGGTGTGGAAATATCAGTGGCTCCACTCATGACT
Source organism: Anarrhichthys ocellatus (assembly GCF_004355925.1). NCBI lineage: Eukaryota > Metazoa > Chordata > Actinopteri > Perciformes > Anarhichadidae > Anarrhichthys > Anarrhichthys ocellatus. Next base: position 7,137,160 of record NW_022280040.1, on the reverse strand, counting down.
CAGCATGTGGAAGATGATCCGGCCCCTCTCGACCTCACCCGCTGAGCAGGTAATTTGAGATGATGTGTCTTGAGTGGGTGTAATATGTAGAGTGGCTTGTTATATCAGCTAAAAGCTCCCGGCTTCTCCTCGGCCATCTATTATTTACGGCCCTGGAGGGCTGGCACTGTATTACTTCCTGCCCGGGTTCCCTTTAAGGAGCCCATCAGGCGGCTGTCATTCCTCTGCAGCGTTACAAAGCCTTAATCTCGGGCAGATTAGTATGAAACATGGCCATAACATTTAGTCTGCAGAAATGTCATGTTCGTTTTAATGTGTCTTTACCCTGAGATGGCTGCATGTGAACACTGGATGGTGCTCTTGCATCACGCAGAACCTGCCGTGTGGCCTTGAGTAAGAAATACATTTCCTTTGCTGCTATTTTCTGCAAGTGACGGTTCTTTACACAAGACGTTTCACTGTAACCGCTGCCACTTGTTATTAGCATTTGTACGTTTCAGCAGAAGCTGGCATGTTGATGATAAAACAACGGTTTTGGGAGTGGTCTTCCCCCCCCTCCGCTCAGTCCGTGTGTGTGCATAAATCTTTTCATCCTCCAGATGGCACTGCTCTCTTTGTGAATGAAGATTCTGGTACTCTTCAATGTGACTCTCATCACCCATCCAAAACCCTCCACTGGGCCCCACCCAAAATCCTGTTCGGGTAATACAGAGCAGGACAAAAACAAACACATTTTAAGGTGAAGCTTCACTGTGTTTCTTCACTTTTAAATCAGGCTTTAATTTGGGCTCGACACCTACTTACGTGAGGCATTGTGCCCCCTGAATGCTCATCCTTAAATATTTAGATGGATTTGGGGGATGCAGTGATGTCAGTGAGTCAGTCAGTCGTGTAATGATGGTATCGGGGCTGTTTTAGCAGAAGAATGGGAGATCTTTGTTTGAATGGGTTTAGGAGGAAGCTTCCCTGAGGGAGGTGGTGCTCAGACCAACGACAGTGAGTCAGTACACCCCCCCCCCTTCATGATTCCCTAACACATCCTAGGAAGGAGTCAGAGGACTCTCAAGGGCAGGGTGGGGAGCCTTCTGAGCCAGATGTTCAGAGGATAAAAGTGGTAGATTTGGAGTTCCTAAAAACACCATGGACTGCTTTTTGCAGCTCTTTTAGGTGCATCACAAGATATCTCAGTCTTCATTGGGACTAGAGCAGCGTCTTCACTCGAGATGATCGTATAAAGGCCCCTGTGGTGTCAGAGGAAAAGTCTACTCGCTGTCTTTTTCTATTTCCCACATTTTGAATCCATTGATCTGAAATTAACATCAGTCCCGGGCTGTGTGTGTGTTTCGATGGTATAAACTGTCGTATCGTAAAGCTGGCGTTTTTTTTTTTTTTTTAGCTGACTCTTGTGTATGTGCCTGTTGCCATGGTTTCCCACTTTTTCATCAGGTGCCAATCCAAAGCGAGGGGCTAAGCTCGAGGATGAGGCGCTCCCCACTTTCATCCTCCTCCTGGACAAACTACCGGGTTCATGCGTGTTCATTGGTGCTGATTGGGTTCGTCGCGGAGGGAAAATATTTCTGGTGGAAGATGAGACGGCTGATGCAGGATGTCACCTCATGCATCGCCGTCGGTTGTAATGATTCAATCGTGCTGTAGAAGTTTGTTTTGCTAGAATCTGGGTGAAGGGGGGGGGCATTAGCTGATGTTTGCAACAATATGGAGGCGTGGACACAAGGTAATCGAGTTCACCCCCGTAAACAAACAAATGGTAGACGCCCCCTTCTTTCCTCACCATGTGCCCCTTAAGCCATTTTTCGTCAGCTGGGGTAGGATTGGCGGGAGATAGTTGGGGGGGATCAGGGGAACGCATGCCAGCCCCATTTGGGAAGTGCTCCCCCATTTTCTGCCTGTCGAATCGGGCCAGTGTCAGCGAGCTCCGGCGGGTCCAGGTCTGGCCGAGTGGGCTAATGCGATGTGGCGTGTCACCCGGGGAATGTAGGTCAAGTTTAAAGCTCTGCTGCAGTGTGACGCCTCTCAGTCCCTACCCTTCACACACACACACACACACACACACACACACGCAAGCACGCAATAACACTCAGCAAACGTCCTCACCTACATTACTATTTCTTTTCATTTAGACAAAATGAGATATGCATTTTCCTTTCTAGACCCACATAGTCTCAGACATAAACACACATACACCCTGCTGACTCTCCCCCATCCCTCCCCTCCCCCCCTCCCCCCACCGTCTCCACACCCCAGGCAAGCTCTGTCTCAGCCTCTCCACGGTGGAGAGCATGTGACGCTCCGGTGTCTGCGCTCGGTTGGGGAGGGGAGGGCGTTGTTTTTCCATTTCATAGTAAAGCAGCAGGGCACGTGGATCCTCATGCTGCAGCCGCGTAGTGGAATGTCAGCACTATCCCTCTCTTACATTAGTAAGCCATCAGCCCTCGAGCTGGTTTTTTTTTTTTTCTTTTTCTTTGCAGGACGTTGCCGCAGTGCTGGGTTTCAGCTGTGCCCTGCTTCTATGTGTGCTTATTAAAGGGCAGGCCCAGAGCTGGGAGATGTAAAAGGCAGTGCCATCCAGAGGTCAGGCTGCTGCATGGGCGTGGCACTGTTTTGGTGTCTTCACCAAAACAGGCTTCAGCCTCTTTGCGTCATCTGCAATCTGCAAATATTTGGGATGTTGATTTTAACTATAAATCCAAGATTTTGTAGCATTATTTATAGCAAAGTGACAAAATGTATCATCATATTCAGCTGCAATTAAAATGTAATACTTTCTTCATTATCAGCATTTATTTTTCCGGCATTTTTTATATTTAAATAATGATATTAATGTGAATTTGCTGAGCTGCAGAAAACTCAATCAAATCACATTAAATCACTGAGTGCTCGGTAGTGGAATTTAATATTTCTCAATCGTCTCCACTCGACTTCACCCCCCCCCCGACTAATCCGCTGTTTTTGGCGCATTACCTCATCTGTATTAATATATGCATGTACTTCCATGCCTACTACTACTGTACTCGTCCCTCACCCGGAGCTCGCCTCTCATTGGCTGCTGCAATGTTTTCAATGGCACCAAATTTTTTTTTGGACTCCATGGATACAGTGAGCTGTTGGGTAGATCGGCTCAGCCAATAGGAGAGCTGCGCGGGCTCCTGCTTGTCAGATTCTGCCGCTGGCCTTAGAAGCAGCCCTCGCAGCGAGCACGCGATGGCTCAGTGGGGGGGTTCAAAACAACAACAAGTCTGTCATCTGGCTCTCTGTGGTGCCCCGGACATGCCAGCACTACTTGGTAGTACTACAGCCACGAGGGAGGGGAGGGCTTCGATTCTTCAATCTCTCTCTGATGCAGTATCTGTGTACTATCAGCCAGCACTTCATCCTTTCACTTACTATGCTAAGCAAGCACTTATTCGGTCAGCAACTCAAATTGTCATCTTTAAAGGGAGGTTCTTAGGATGACATTTGACTGGAAGAGTAGGGTATAAAAAGCTGTAAAATTTACAAGTTTAATCGGCTCTTTTCTCTGGTGCACTTGAAGATGCTGTGATGGACTTTGAAATGCAGCTATGCAAATCCCCCGTCCTTAAAATGACCTCGTTTTAAGCGGCACAGGCGCGCTGGGCCTACGAGGCTGCCAGTGTCCGCGTTGAAGCGCTGCCAGCCTGGCCGGCCGGCCTCAGTCTGTGAGCAGCACAAAGGTGGCGGTAGAGGACCAGAGGAGGCCTGGCGATGGTGGGCAGTGCCCACATCATCCGGCAGGGTGGGGTCAGTGACAGCTCTCATCCCTTCTGAGGCCGGATCAGGTGCTGCTTTCCGACAGTGAGGCCACAGCGCTGGCACAGTCAGACATTCAGGTCACATTAGTGGAGTTAAAGTAGACGAGGCTGGACAAGGCAGGTGGGTCTTTGCAGGTGGTCACTGGGTCGAATGAGTGACTAACGGGAGTTACGGTGGCTTTCGAAGTAAAAAAACCCGAAAACTGTTGCGGGTTAAATTGTAAATTTTACTGACCAAATATTTAATTGACAAGATTTATTGATGGACCACATAAAGACAAAAATAGAGCTGCATTTAACGGTTATTTTTTATTATTTATTCATCTGCTTTTCAATTCATTCATTCGTCTCTCAGTTTATAAAATGTCCATCACAATTTCTGTCCGAGGAGGCATCTTTAAACGTCTTGTTTTGTCTGAACAGTCCCAAGATATCCACTTTACTGTCATATAAGATGAAGAAAAGCAGCAAATATTCACATTTAAGGGGGTGAAACCAGAGAATTTGGGGCCCATTTGCTTAGAAAATGACTTGATTAATCAAACCTTTTAAAATGGGTGCAGATTAATCTTTTGCCCTTTAATTCATTGTCTCAGCTCTAGTCACAAGTGTGTCTTACTTTCTTCAGTGTGTTGTGAGACAGAGTGAACCCGAGCAAGCATTAACATGTTAAAGGATTTGCTTGCCTCTCTAACATCTATTAATAGCCGCGCCGACCGAGTACCTGGTTACATGAAAGGTAGTTTTATAAATTCTTTGTGTACTCAAAGAGTTGTGTTGAAACTGGCCACGCTTCACTAATATTTCCTCTGTTAGTCAGGACATGACCCACTGTTTAAGATGCAAGACATGTCACCCCCCCCCACCCCCTGATGGTGCATCTCATGCATTTTAAAACCACTCCGTCCAACCCTCTGCTCGTGACTGCTGAGTGTGTACTTTGCTCTGTCTCAGCACCTCCCTGTCTCCCAGTATTACCTGTGTACACATGATTTAACCCGTCACCGCTCGCCTCTCACTCAGTCACTTTGGCTCTTCACCCGTCACTCATCTCGGATGACATCTGCCTGCCGAAGTTTAACCTCGGCGTTCATCCGCGTCGGCCCTCCTTCCGCCCCTCTCGGAGGACATCCTGTCCGTCTCTCCGCTCCGTCACCGATGGTTAAATTCGGTCTCCGTTGACGGAGCCTGCCGCTGTTTTCTCTGCAAACCACCACAGATCTCTGACTTTGTCATATGTCTGTTGATCGGCGCTCTGCTCTCTAGGAAGTGAGAGGACCACACCGGAGCAGTAGAGCTGAGGCTGCCACCTCTCGTCGCTCACATCACAGCTGAGGTGTACGCCGAGTACAGATGTGCCTCAGCGGGGAAGCTGTGGACGTGACAGTAAAGTCACAGCATGACTGCCGAATAGAATCATCACCAATCATCCTCTTCTTTAACCTGCAAGCCCCCTAAAGCCACAGTCTCATTTACAACACCAGTGTAAACTATAGTGATAAAGCACTGTTGTTGGGCTAATTACGCAGCCATTATCAGCATGGGTCGACCTAAACGATAATGAAATTTAAAGTATTTTAAAAGTGTGAACGCTGGGGAGGGAGGAGTTACTTTGTTCATACAGCTGCTGTGTAGCGGAGGTTTGTTGGTTACTCATTTGTGGGTGAAAGTCCACAGGACTGCACAGTGTTGTTTCAAAGCAGTTCAGACTCTGCTTTGGTTCTTCTCCCTGCGTAATCTATCGATTAGTTAATCAACATAAAGTTAAGTGTTTGGATGACCGATGAATTGCATTTGTCCAGAAGAGGCAAACACTGGCTGGTTTCAGTCTCTAGTATAAAGATTTGTCAGATGAAATGATTGAAGACGCCACTTTGAGCTTGGACATTTCTTTTCTGTTATTGATTTATTGGTTGATTTGTTTTTTAGTTGATAGTTTTGTCTACAAATTGTGAAAATAAAGAAGAGCGCAACATGGCATTTCTTTATATTCTTTGTTTCAGCTGACCAACAGTCTCGGACAGCAGAATAGTAATTTCACTCACATTTGTCAAAGAAAAACAGCAAATTCTCACATTTGAAAGATAGAAAGTTGAGAATATTTTGGCATTTTTGCTTGAAAAAAAGAATTGGATGGGTTACTCAATTATCTAAATAATATCTGATTTCGTTGATATTTTTTATAATCAATAATGTTCGTCATAATTAATAATGGCAGTCGGACTCCTTTTCCTAGACTGAAATGTTTTCCAACATGCCTCATGGAATGCATATGTTTATTATATTCTTCAGACTTCTGTACAGACTCACTGTGCTCTTTCAATACATTTAAGTTGCTGTACCACATGTGCCGTATGTGTTTATTTTACTAAAGCATATTCAATATCGATGTTATGTTTCAGCTGCTACGACAAAGACCCTGCGTTGCAGTTTGTTATTTCAATGCACACAAGGTCGAATTCACAAACTACAGACTTCATAAACGGGTCCTCTTAACGTTTCTGCACGACAACTTCCCTTTACAACCGTTTAATTGGATGTGTCCTGTTGTGTTGTGTTACTTGCTTCACGTGTAGATCTGATTGTGTGTGTGATTTCCCTGCGGGGGTTTGTGAAATGGATTACTTTTGCATATAACTGCCTGTAAATGCTCATGATTTCTGGGAAGAAACTTAACAAAGCAGAAAGATGTATCTCAGCTTTTCTATTTTTGGGGGCATCTTGTGACATCTGGTTTGGCATTGGCACAGGAAACGCACATGGGGGGGGGGGGGGGCGCTGGTGTCTGTGAGCGGCGGGCACATCTGGGGCACCACTGGGTCCACACAGGCACCAGAGCAGTGGAGCGCAGCAGGAGCGAGGTGTCTCACCACCTGCTGCCTTTACTGCCGCATTCCTCCATTAACTGATCCGTCTCTCTCGTCCTCTGCAGGTATCGTAACATGGGGAACCTACTGAAAGTTTTGACTTGCACAGATCTGGAACAAGAGCCCAATTTTTTCCTGGATTTTGAAAGTGAGTCTTTTTCAAGTAATTGCTCCCTCCTCCTGATATCGATCACATGAATATCTTACCATAACATTATCAACTCTTAAGTCTTTTCACCCGCACTTATATTTTAACGCTATGTTCTTCCCAGCGGCAAGAGAATCGAATCTACCACTAGAGCTTCTGCACTTTCCATCCACCTGCCTCTTCCATGTTGGGATGTGTGCAGAATATCAATCAGGGCAGAGTTGCAGCAGAGCCCCCTCCTCAAATATAAAGCACTGAAGTTCAGCTGCTGCATAGCCTAAGGCCCCTCAACACGGCTTGATCCTGCACTGAAGTGTTCTCACACTTGGCAAACCCAGAGACTCAGTCATACCTTTTTGAGAAAACAATGCCTCAAATAGCTCGCGCTGTTTCTAGGTGATTTTTGTATAAAAACAACATCGCAATTAAAAAGCAACACTCAATATTGTAAAGTTTTCTCTAAATTTACCACAGTCTCAGCATTTTATTTGCATTTTCAGAATGCTGTTACACCCTGAAATCACACCTCAGGGAGGCTCACATCAAATATATAAATGATGATTTTTAAATGAACAATTAATGATAAATTACAATGCAAAATAATAAAGATACCACATGAAGTAAAAGGACTAGACTGCTGTCGATATGAGCTTTGCTTTAGATTCTTCTTCTGCAGGCCAGCAGGAGTTTACAGTCATCACACTTGGCAAGGTGTTCTTGCTTCAGGTGGTGGGAAAGGTTCATCGTGTTCTTCGTTGGCACATCTCTAACCAAAATATAAAATAAAAAAAAGTGAACCTTCTCTACACCCAGAGTTGTTGTGCAGAGAGAGAGCATAGCTCTTTTTTTCATTTGTCTTCTCTTGCTCCATTTTCTTCCTCTCAGCCGGGAAAGTGGGTGGCGTCAAAACTAAACGCTGGAAAGATTATTTAATTTTTGCATAATTAAAAGTTGCCTATTAGACATTCTATTATATCGGAGGCTTTGCAATAGTTCCTAGAGCTGCTTTTTGCTGTATTATTGAGCCCAGTGTGAATATGGATTTAGTTCCTGTCACATTCGCCCTGTTGTCCTTTTGCAGATGCCCAGCCCACAGACGCAGAGCGAGAAGTGTGGGAGCAGGTCGACGTGGTGCTGAAGGACGCTAAGGGGATCCTGGACGAGCTGCAGGCGTACAAAGGAGCGGGGCAGGAGATCAGAGAGGTACACCTGATGCAAATATCCACCTCCGACCGACGGGACACAGAGCTGCGGCACAGTTAGGACGGACCGCTGTGCAGAAAAGGCATTGAAGGGATGCTGCTTTAGGTCATGGGGAGATTTTAAGGGCCTTTATTTAGAGTTACTATTTTTATCAGTAATTTCTTCTTTTTCAGAGTTTCAGACATTTGTTTCCAACTTCTTTATCTGAAAAAGACGTCTCTTTTGAAAAGAGCACTCTCAAAAATGGACAGTTAAACAACAATACAGCAGAACCAAAGATGTCATTTGTTTTATTGCTCATCATAACTGGTGCCTACATTACCCACAATGCAACTCAACTGCAGACAATTCGGTCTGAGATTTAGGTGTGGTATGCTTGTAGCGGCTAATGTGGCCTTGAACCACTCGCCTCAAGCGATATGAGGTCTAAGAAACTCTCTAACTCCACACCCCCCAGATGTTTTTAAACTTCAATCTTGTAGTTTTCAAATTTCCCAGACTTTGTGTTGCTCCTTCCGGAGCCACAAAAGGTTTCATACAACTTTTTCCCACATTTTTGTGTTTGTATTTCCAGGCGATCCAGAATCCAAGCGATGAGGCGTTGCAGGAGCAGGCGTGGGCGGCCGTGGTTCCCCTGGTGGGGAGACTGAAGAAGTTCTATCAGTTCTCCCAGAGATTAGGTATGAGTCTGTCTCTTCTGCGCCTCAAGGGAACCTTTGTTATGTAGGACGGTTTCAAGTGGAACAAGCTCAGGTGTCCTGTGAGGGTTTTCCTCAAACGTCATGTGTGACGCGAGATCCAAATGTGCAATAACTGGAGCTGTCAACAGTTTTAGTGCAGTTTATCATTTTAAGCACAAAGTGCCAGACGTGAAACCACGAAGGACGAAAGCAGACGTCCTATATGTAGAAGGTCTTTTCAAAGTGGTGCCACACAGGCACAACCTCCATACATGACCTTAATTGTTTGCATGTGCATCTGCAATATTGACTGCTGAGCTGCAAAAGTCAACAGACATGCAACACACATACATAATGCACCCCATCCTTATATAAACATGCTTTGAAAACCCCCACAGTCGTGCATTTCTCAACATGCTGCTTGCGCTGCACTGTGCACTGACCTCTGTAGGAGGGGACTATAGGTTGTTTAATTAGCATGGATACAGGGGGGATGGGGTGAGTAGGCTTACTGCTCCCTGATCTTCTTATAACCCTAGGGCGGTGGGGGATGGAGGAGCAGAGCAGCCTGCCATGCCTTGACGCCCTCAACCCCGTAAACCCAGTGGCGGTGGAGAAGGTAGTCACTGGGAGCAGTGGGCGGCAGAAGCCCGGCGATGGCTGTTATGTAACGCCACCTTCAGCCTCGGCTGCTGCTCTATTTTGCTGCCTTGACTTTAGGCTTCGGGGGGCCATGATGGGCGTCCGCAGCCGGCTGACGGGCTTACATGCATGAAGCTGAGGGTCCTGGTGGGTCTGCAGAGCACCACTACCAAGCATGGAAGACGTTATGGAGGGAATATTATGCAATTGGCTTTGCATTTGAATTGAACAGACAGATTTATCCTGCTCCAACTACTAGTTTGCTGACAGAAAAGCATTCATTTTCTGGCTATGTTCCTCCCTCGAATCCAAGGTGAAATCCTAATATTGCGTATTTTGTCTAACCAATAGTAATAAACCCAAAATATTCACTTTACAGGAATATGAAACGGAGAAAAGCAGCAAAATGATCACATTTTAGAAGCTGAAACATGTCGACATTGCAAAATGACATCTTTGCATAACTAGTCGGTTATATAAGGGACAGTTTTCTCGCTCCATCTCTTTCTTGCATGGACAACATTGTTGAATGAACAATATACATTTTCTAGCTGCAGCCCTACAGTTGATGATCAAGATTAAAGTTGTTGTTTTTTCACTGTTATTGACTGAATCTGATCTGATTTAGAGTCAGTCTGGTCCGTCAGACATTGTCGACCAGACTAAAGTCCCGCCATGCTCTGACCCTCCCCTCTCGGCGAGCAAAGCGCCTACATGCCCGCATTCTGCTCGCCTGCTCTGCCGTGACCTGATGAGATCAGACATCTCGCCCCCGCCCCGCCCCTCGCCGACTTCCCGACATACTAGAGTGGCTTGTTTCTGAAGGGCTGAAAGCAGCTCCATTTTAACTTCTGTTTTGACTGGGACATAGAGGGGCGGGGGTTAAAAGAAACTGCATCACTAAGGCCATTTTTAATCAGCCGCTTCGCTGCAAACGCTGGCCCCAGCAGATGGGAGTCGTTACTGGATGGCAAACGTGCTCAATTTACTGCACTGCACTGCCAGCGATCTGTCCGTCTCCTACAAGTCCCCTCACGATTATCTCAAGTAGACCGCGCTCTGACTCTGCCCTTTACTAGGTTATGTTGACATGCTCATCGTCTTATGTAATCAACAAGAATTATAAAGTACAGTGTGGATAATTTGGTTCCACGCAGGCTCATTGCGTCAGATGTCGAGCTCGTCTGGGTTATGTCATTATCGAAGCCTCTCTACAGCGTCTAGACTGAATTCTGAACACCGTCTGAATCTATAAATAAACATTCCCTCTGGGCTTTCAAGGTTTTCTATTATTTTCTTCTTCTTTTCTTTTACGTGAAAAAGACATGTTTGTATGAGGATATTACTTGTGTGGAAGTTCTGACTTAATCTTTTCCTCATTTCCCTGCCGGTGCTCCTCATGCACGCTTCATTATCGGTCTGTGGGTATGCGACGTTGAGCCACGGCACTGGCTTTGTGTTTACTTATTGTCAAAACAATGAGTGTAATCCTGCTTGAGTGAAATCTCGTTCACCCACTGCCCCCCCCCCCCCCCCCCAATTTCGTGGCAATGAGATAATTAGTCCCATGTCTCATCTGCATCTGAGCAGGAAAGCCTCTCTGCCCCTCCCCTCTCAGACTGGCACTGGGCCCTGGGCAGTTTGGACACCACTGCTGCCCCATTATCTGTCTGCATCCTAATCAGGCTGCTTCAGCTGGCGCACGCAGTATACCGATCACACATCTAACTGCGTTATGATCCACTGTAGGAGCTGTGCTTTGGCCTCGTCCATCGTACACGTAGAAAAAGGTTCTCTCTGTTGCTCCTCCTCACTTTTTCTTTATCGGAATCAAGGGTGTGAACCCCACGTTTATGATTTTGGGCTAAATAGATAATACTTACTTCATATGTTTATATAGATACACAGCAGACCTGGATTTAAAGCAGTTAAACTTTAGTATATGAGCACTTTGGGATGACTTCTGTTTTAACTGTCCAACACACTGACTACAATATTGACAGATGCATTTTATGACCATGAAATGGATAAAAAATGCATTACATGACATGTTGTATAAGTTGTTTTCTTCAAGCCATTTTCTTGTTCCAGCCTTCCAGTTGTGATATTTTGCTGCTATAAATCAATGATGAAGTGCAGTATTTCCTCTTTCCTTTCCTTGGACCCTTTGCATGTAGAGCTGATACTTCAGCTTTTAGCCGGGTGCTTGAGCGACAAAATATCATCATTCACTCACTGATGACCTGGAAGACGTTAACACACATCAGCCAGGTTTAAGGTTCATCAGGGTCCTTAGAGAATGAACCATATATATCTTTCACAAAAATGCTGATGTTTCTGTGGCCCCGCCCTCTGACAGCGCTGCACCTCTAACACCGATCTCTCTCTCGTTGGTTCACAGAGGCGGCGCTGCACAGCCTGCTGAGAGCCCTGACCAGCGAGACTTACGACGACCCCACTCAGCACCTGGAGCGGGAGCAGGCGCTGGCCAAGCAGTTCGCGGAGATCCTGCACTTCACACTGCGCTTTGATGAGCTTAAAGTACGACCATCTCTCTCTCAGACATATCCCAAGTCTCTCATTCTCCTATTTAAACCCCAAACTCACCTTTTAGATGTTGATATGAACTCTGTACTTTTCTCCTGTGATACAAACCAGACCTCTTAGTCGGACTGCAAGCTGCTGATGCCCTCGAAATTAATTTTTGCTCTGCAATTTTAAACTGCAGCCAGTGAGCGAGTGATTAGCATTTAATTAGAATGCTAATACTGCTCTGCTGTTTATAATACGGTGGACGTCAGTGAAATGGCTAATAAGGCTTATAGCAGGGAAAGTGGTCTGCGAATCGTTGTTGTCCTGAGTCGAGTTCTGCATAATGTAGCAGGTTTCTTAGAAATGCTGGAGGGAGGGAACCTGAAGAACCCCGAAAACACCAGGAATGAAGCGCGGGTGACGGTCGAATGCCCATTGTCAAAAACATAATTGTGTGAGCACTCATCTGGTTAGACAGTGGCTGAACTGGTTCCCTTTCACCCTCGCTCTTCAGATAGAAAAACTTAAAAAAAACACGCCCCGACACCCCCAGGCGATTTGCTCCGACGTCCCAATTAGTGCCCACTACTCAGGCTGGCAAGATAAAAACATGAAGGTAGGGGGTGCAAGGTGGCATGCCAGGCCTATTCATCAATCTTTCACACCCATACACGGGCTTCTGACCTAGTTAAAGTGTCTGTGCGGCGTGCGGCCCCTCCCTGACGAAGAAGCCTGTCTCTCCCGGTGCACACAGTGGACACAGACTGGTACTCAGTCTATTGTAGCGGGATTAGCCTGCTGCCAGTGCAGCTTTGAATGTGACAGGCTCATACAGGAATGAGGATAATTAACCACATGATGAGCTCTCACTGGTGGTGACGTGTGAAAGAAGCTCTCTGGTTGGCCGGCTTCTGTTCGAGGGCCAGTTTGGCTTGGCGGTGAAACCAGAGCATTCATATTTTTGTAGTTAACTGACTCCTGTAATTTTCCTCTGAGGCTGTAACTTTAAATAACGTCAGATAGCAGGCCTACATTCGTCCCCTCCGTAATGAGACCATGTATACCTTTTTGTCAGCTTCATAATTGTTGACCCGCTTGTCACAAACTATAAGGATGCACAGCCCGACTGCAGCAGCAAAATAACCAAATTGTTCCTGATAGGATGAGTGGGGATGTGGATGTAAAAGGGGGATGAGTGTCGGAGGATTCAAATCCAGTTCAGCAAATAAAACTGTAATTGTATCCGTGTCCCTTTCATGGGATTTTTTTGTTTTTTTTTCCCCTAAAGCTACGTTTCTGCCTTGTTGGCTAAAGCATTCTGTCACAGCGATGGAAGTGTTTGATCCAGAAGTGAATGTCCTGCTGCAGTCGGTGCCACCCACAGACATGGAGAGAAACTCCGTCTCTCTATTAAGATGCTTTTCTGTTTTGTCTGTTTTATTGCAGATGACAAATCCTGCCATTCAGAATGACTTCAGCTACTATAGGAGAACTCTGAGCCGAATGCGGATCAACAACGTACCGGTGAGCGCATTACGTCCTCATCTCTGGGAGACTATAATCGATGTTTGTGTAACAACGGATCATTGGATTGACTACTTGCATGTGACAGGAGTTGCTTTTAGCGATAAACCTACAAATTGACAGAATTATCACCCAACTTTCATCATTTCTACGTCTCTCTGCAGTTGATCAATGTGCAGTATGTTTGCAAAGGAACACGGCTAAATGTGATAAACAGCGGTTGCATTTATGTCGGCTATCATTAGATTCCGCAGAGATGACTGAGTTTATTTTAATAGAATAATGTATAATAAATAGTGCATTTCAGTGTTCAAGCAGTCTGTTATTTCGTATTCCTTTTAATGTTTCCATGTCCTGATCCAATGCATAAATGTGCGTCATCGTGAGTCGTCTGTACTCAGGCCTGGTATTGATTGAAGCCATCGGTTCTCATTAGAATCCCAGCTCGGTTCAGAATGCAGGAGTGATGAAGGAAGTTTGCAGACTGTTAGAGCCCCCAGGAGTGAGGCAGGGAGCGTCTCGCAACAGGAAGTCGGAGCCCCGCGGGGAGTTTGAAGCACAAAGTGTTGGGCAGCGGCGCGTGGCGCCAGTAACTGATCCCAAATCAGTGGCGTGGCCCAAACCCTCTAGAGATGAAACGCCTAACTCCAGGTCAATACAGTAGATGAAACCCAAGACAATAAAACCCCTAACAGTCCTCGGTGTTTCAGATTCATGCATTCAAATTGAGAATGTTGTTACTACCAATGCATGTAGCGCTGGTAATGCAAGATGACATCACCAAAGCCGTCAGTGAGTTCATGTTTATAGCTCGACATCTATAAGGTCTGACCTAAAAGGCAAATTAACAGCCCCCTCAGTTAATGTATTATTTGTGTTTTTAAGTGCCATAAAACTGAAGCAGCTCACTCGATACTATTTAAGTGTTGTTCCCTGTATTTATTACTGACAATAGCTTTCATATGAAATTCAAGGACACAGCCACTCTCCTCGTGCATGCTGCACTTCAGAAATACCTCTTCATTCAGCAGCTCCAGAGACATTTGAAAGGTACTTTAATGCAGGAATCGGTGAGATTTCAGTGTTTCTGTCTGTGCCGAATGAACGGCTCTTAGTTTTGACCGTCTGACGGGAGGTTTCGTTCTCCAAACCAGAGTGTGCCATTAGGCAAATGGGCCCAGACGAGTCGTCGTTAGGACCCGTCACTGCTGAGAGAGGCTCAGGCTGCCGTCCTCTCCTCACACAGTCGCCGCTCAGACGACTGAATCGTTCAGACATCTGAGATGAAACGCATCTGTCCCCGCGGTAACAGTCTTTGCGTTCGCATGTCATCATTTGTTGAAACATAAATTGGTTTGAAATTTTTGGGGGGGATTATTCACATTCTGTCAGTGTTCTCACGGAGAGAAAAAAAAAAGTCAGGAAATTATCTTATTATTTAAATATGCAGACAAATTTAGAACGGGCTGTTCAAGAGACACCTTGTTCTTTGTAACCTGCCAGGTGTTTTCAATGTCTCGCTCCTCTGAAACTATAAAGCAGCAGGATCTGTTAGTCAGCTGGGAAACCAGGAGGAGCAGCAGCAGCAGGCCTCGCTGATGCAGTTTATGTCAGTGTTTCTCAGTTATGATTTTATTTAATTAAATTCCTTTTAATGTGCGATCTATCGGAGCTGCATGACGACGACGAGCGGGACGCCAGACAAAACAGCCAATATTTCCAGATGTTTCATGCTTCCTTAAGAGGTTTCAAATAAGATTAGCTCATTATGTATTTTAATAATGAAACAACAGACTGTGAGAAGCCTGGTTTCTATATATCTGTACAGATTGATCAAGGGCCCACTTTCACTACAGTAGTTGTTGTAAATAAATCTAATGCCAATTCCCTCTTATGCTTCTCACAAAGCCTGTCCTTCAGCTCATCAGGATGGATGTTTTAATGGCGTTTTTTCACGTGTGTATTTGGAGTCGGACACAAGAGTCCTCTGACGTCTCTGTTCTGTAGCTGACCCTGACCTTTGACCTGAGGAGATGCAAGAAAGAAAGGAGTTTGACTGTAATTGTCTTTTTAATGATTTTCAGGCGGAGGGTGAGAATGAAGTCAACAATGAACTGGCCAATCGGATATCTCTGTTCTACGCAGACGCCACGCCCATGCTGAAGGCATTAAGTGACGGCACAACAAAGTTTGTATCAGAGGTGAGACTCACGGCAGGAAGCAGTGAACACTTTGAACAGATATGTGAAAGTATCCTCTCATTTCTTTTTCTGTCTTTCTTCTTTTTTTTACAGAACAAGAACCTGCCCATCGAGAACACAACAGTCTGCTTAAGCACGATGGCGAGTGTGTGTAAAGTGATGTTGGAAACGCCGTAAGTGACTCACTGCATCGCTAAGAGCTGCTGCAGTTCTCCTTCTTTACGTTCTTGTGTTAAGTCCTGCGTTGTGTCCTTTCAGAGAGTACCGCAGCCGGTTCGCCAGTGAGGAGACGGTGTCTTTCTGCCTCCGGGTGATGGTCGGGGTCATCATCCTGTACGACTACGTCCATCCTGTGGGTGCTTTTGCAAAGTCGTCCAAAATCGACGTGAGTACAGTCATGTTCAGTGAAGACGTATTCAAAACCGTATTTAAGTAAAAGTATGTACATATCAGCAAAATGTACTTGAAAGTATGAAAAGTAAAAGTACTCATTGTGCAGTAAAATGTTCCCTCTCTGTTTTATTATCATATATATGATGTTTGTGGATTAATGTTGGTACTGCATTCATGTGTTGCATTTTACTGCTGTAGATGTTTACGGTTGTGCTAATTATAAACTCCTTTATGTTCTGTTGGGTAGTTTAATCGGTGCATTTTATTCTATAAGAGCATTATTTGTTTGTAGCGTCTTCCTCTAAAAAGTAAAATAGTGCTCACGTACAAATCTGTGCTTTCATGTTAGTGAAAGAGGCCAATTGGGTTCAGAAAAACAGCTGATCCAAGAGGGCTTTTAAACACTTTATTTAGCTTTAGAAGAACATTCTGATTCATAATTATCATTTATAAGTGTTAACTGGACACGAAGGGTATGACAAATTGTAATCTAGAAAGTACCTACAATTTAGTTAAGCAGAAAGAACTATTTGCAGTTGATGTAGTGGAATAGAAGTATAAAATGGAAATGCTCAAGTAAAGAACAAGTCCCTCAGATTTGTACTTTAGTACAGTACTGGAGTACATTTACCACCACTGGCCACCACATGTTGGCTCCACTATACCACTCCTCCGCTCGCTATATAAAGCTAACTGCGTGTTTCTTCCTCCGCAGATGAAAGGCTGCATCAAAGTCCTCAAAGATCAGCCTCCGAACAGCGTGGAAGGCCTTCTCAACGCTCTCAGGTGAGCTCATGTTGAAGTCAGCGCAGCATGTAATGTGATTGTAGCAAGCAGGCTGCTCATGCTGCGAGTCGAATGATATCGGTGCCTGTTCATGAGCAGCAGACAGACCTCTCGGTTTATTTCCCTCCCCCGGCCGTCGGCACAGTCAGTGACTCATTCTCTACACGGTCCAGCCGGGATTCAGTCAGCTGTGAGCGCTCTGTGCCAGATCCGGGTTGGGTGTCGAAGCCTCTCCAGAAAGACCAACTACATCTGACGCCTCGTGCCCCCCCTTTACAGTCTCCCAAATATCCCCCCTCCCCCGTCTCGCCTAACGCTCACAGCTGCTGGAGATGACGGGGTCGTTTCTGCGGTGACCTCACATCTCTGTGTTTCGGGGGCCCGCCGGCGTTACCCGGTCGCATGAAGTCACTCGCATGCAGAAGTGGCCAGATTTCATCTCTGATCTGACAGAGGATGACAACATGTTGTAGATGTACGCAGCGCTGGAAAGTAATTAAGTAAATTTATTCAAGTTCTCTACTTGAATAAATATAACTTACTCATGTATCTTTTAATGATACCTTATACTTCTTATGAAAGTGGAATATTGTACTTTTTACACCACTACAGCTGTAGTTACCCGTTACTTTTCAGACTAAGATTTTACATAAAATAAATATAAGATCATAAAATACTTGGTTATAGATCGGCTATACAACAATTTAGAAACATCGTGTCAGTGTGGAAACAGTTTCCAAAGAAAAACTCAAAAATGGTGCCTTTTGCTCTATAATCATGTGACAAGACGTTACAGTAGACTGTGGCTGGTTTAGCCGCAGAATCTGTAAAGATTGACAAGATGAGCACATCTGCAAGACGAGCGAGCGGTCATGCCTTTCAAACCTAATAGTGTCAGTAACGAGTGCCCCGTCATAATAGCTCGCACTGAAGCCAGTCAGAAATATATTATGCAACTGGGGATAATCATTTTTTGAAATGGGTCCAGTATTGAAGGAGAGCGCTGCAGACTGCAGCCGCTAAACATGCTGCGATGTCATCGCTCGGAGCAATTCTTCATCGTCGATGTCCAATAGTGCTTGTTTTTGCCACAGACGCGCTCAGATTGTTATTATAAATGTCTGACAACACCCTAAAGAGAAATAAGCATTTCTCTTACTTTTGCCTTGATCCGGTCTGTTTGTTATTGCGTCCAAGTCCAGTTCAAACAGAAGTCTCCTTCTGAAATCCCGCGTCACATCCTCGTTGTTGAAAGCAACACTTCCTGTAGTCCAAAACAACAATCTATGACAAAACCCGGCGCTCCGCTCTCCTCTCGTTGTCTTCCTGCAACAAGTCACGTGACACAAACGGACCGCATCGAGCGAAAGGTAAAGAAAGATGTTTTATTTCTCTGTAGGGTTCTTTCCATAATGTTTTCAACATCTGTATCCTTCGTCCACCTCTGGATGAGATCCGGTCACTATTGTGTTTTTGTTTTTTCTCGCCTGCAGGTACACAACCAAGCATCTGAATGATGAATCAACCAACAAGACTATCAAGAGCATGCTGCAGTAGACTGAGCTGCTGCAACTGCTTGCCTCACACCCTGCTGGGGGGGAGACGCCACTCTCCTGACTGATGTCGGTGCACAGAATGTTTTTGTTGCTTTTCTTTTAGTTGATAATGGAAAAAAAGAGCTACAGCTCCGCCCTCTTTTTATAATGCAAAATGCTACTGCCATTAAGAACGTCTTTTTCTGTGCCAAAAAGATGTTGCTGGGATGTAATGTTTTCGATGAAAGGCCATGCGACAATGGCAGCTAATGAAAGCATCGCTGTGTTTTTAAACTTGTTTTTCCCTCTATAAGGGACGGGAGTGCTTTGACTTGAAAATTTAAACGAGAGAGATATATAGAGAAGTATATATTATTTTTGTTTGATTCGTTATTTAATATTACATCCTCTGCATGATAAAAATTATGTATTTTCCTTCTATTTAAAGAAACTAATGGTTCAGTTTGATTTGTCTGCTCTGTTGTGCATTATTACATGTTTTGTTATTGAAATGGTACCCGTCAAAACGAGATTTAAGAGTACTGGTTTTATATTTTTTATAGGTTTTAATTTGTGCATATGTCTTTTTTTTTTTTTTTTTTTCATAGCTGTGTCATATTTTTCATTTGAAAACTTTAAACTGTGATGTGTGCAAAATCAAATTACAATTGGGAGTGTGTACTGTAAATGGACAGTATGTTATGGCTGGAGAAATTAAAAGGAGAACTCTTGTTTTCTACAACCCGTCTTGTCAGGTTTGATCTCTTATCTCATATTGTCGTCTGCGAGTAGCTGAGAGGAAGTGTTTTTTTTTTTTTTTTTTTTTTTCTCGTGAAAAGCAGTGAAATACAGTTTCTCATGCTCAACCGCTAGACAGGAGTGAGGAAAGATGTTTTAGATCTCACAGCTTGATGAAATGTACACAACGACACACGGTGGCAGTTCACTTTCTTTGAAATTACCTCGTATACTAGGAACAGTTTGACTATATGCATCTTCCTTAATTAAGCTCGTACTCGGCAGAGAGACGCCATAGTTTAGCAATTAAAGAGACGGATATTTCCCTCAGGAGTTGGTTGAGACCAAAAACATGGTTCATAAAGCCGGGCTAGCGTTTCCAGTCTTTATGCTAAGCTAAGCTAACCGTCTGCTGGCTCTGGGTTAATATTTACTGCACAAACATGAAAGCGGTATCAATCCAACACTCTGTAAGGAGGCGATTGATTAAGTGTATTTCTCAACATGTAGAAGGATTCTATTGAGCACTAATCGGTCAATAAGATAGATTAGTATCATGACGGATAAATTGAAAACAGGATTGGTTTTGTTTTTCTTTTAGATTAAGAAAAATCCATTGAAGGATTTGTTGCTGATACATATTTCCTGAATGTGTTATACTTTTCTCACCACTGTGTCTACTAGTTGAAGGCTCCTTAAGAAACAGCTGCATGAGGTCTGACACGTGGTCCTGTTTCTTTCATCAAAAGAGCTTTCTAATCTATTATCCTATTCTTTTCTTTTACTCTCTTCCTTAGTAAGACAAAACAGAAATATCCTTTCACTTCTTTTTCAGTCCACTAACCTCTCTGTTTTTTTTTTTTCCTCCTGCTTTCAGTAGTGCTTTAGAGGGAGAAGGGGGCTACTCTTGGGTGGGCACTGCAGCACTATCAGCAATGCGTTGGAGAACTCAGGGTCAAAGACAGAGAGGCAGCAGAGTGTGGATGGGTGTGTCCTCTGCAGCATCACTGCACTGACATGGGAAAGGAAGGAGACGGGAGGGAGGGAGGAAATAAAGTGGTTTAATCTTGGGTGGGTTTTAAAGTCCTTGAGGGAAAGAGTGGTAAAATATGAGAAAGTGCTGCCTCCTTAGCTTGTGTTGCAGTTCTTTTTTTAATCAATGAATGCAGCTTAAATGTGGTTGTAGGTGATGCAACACTCACAGAAAATAGTCAGCGTGACAACTTGTCAGTGGGCAGCGGTAATCTTGTTCTGATCTCGCACCATGACCCTCGATGCAGAAGCTCTGTCATGCAGCATCATCAGCCGCTGCAGGCTGAGGCGGCAGCTCTGATATCCGGATGAATGAAACCTTTCTCAGGGAGGGCTGTTGTGTTGAATCTAACATCAAGTCAACCTTTCCTCTGCGGTGTTTCGATTCGCCACACCTAAAGATTTTACTGTTTGGAGGCGTGTCTGCAGACAAAAAGCTCTTAAAAACATTGTGATCAAAGTCAGAAAGTGCACCAACCTCCACTTTACACCGAGATGGTGTAACGGATCAATACTGAAAGATCCAGAGAGGTGGATTAACATCTGTGAATATCGTGAACAAAATTCATTTTACTCTCTACTGTCCTTTATATCATGATTATCTAATTTACATTCACGTCCAATGCTGTTCATATTTGTATGATATTAATAGGTTGTGCTGTTAGATGCTGGTAGGGATGCATAATGTGAAGAAGGTGGACACTGCACATCCGACCCCATTAAGGTGCAGATGTAGGACAAAAACAGCATACAGAAGCAGATAAAAGAGAGGGGCACAAGCAAAAAAAATCATGAAATAATTAACAAAGAAGCTGATGGACTCGCTGTTCTTGATATTAATTTGGATTTATTTGTGGTAAGAGAGAGACAGCCAGTCATTTTATTCTACTTAAAGTTGAATAAGCTGTTTTTGACAGAGTTATTTATCTCATTCAATGCAGATACATGACATTTATTTTAACATGTTCAATTTATTCCCAAACCACACATTAAACGTTCTGCAATAAGCCTTTTTGTATTTCTGTTCCCTTTTGGCACCTGGATTTCTGCACAAATTGAGCATAGTTAAAATGTGTTTTTTAATTTTTCCGCATTGACCCATTAGGGAAGCTGATTCTTAAAAGGCTACCGTGTGTTCCTGTGCATATTATTCATGGCACGTTCATCCTCATTAAACCATTCAGTGACCCCTCGTGCTCTATATGGAAGCATTTGGATTTGTTATGTCGCTCCACTCAGGTTTTCCCTTAATTTGACACCTGTCTGCGTGTATATATTTGATTCAGCATCAGTAGAAAACAAGGCAATGCTGGATCATTTCTCTTATGCTTCCCCAAGCAAACGGTCCACTGTAACCTCCAGGCACGGGCCCCTAACAGAGGAACATAACAGCCGTATGAGGACATCGAGGTGTCGCAGGAAGTAAATTATCACGTTGGTAACACCTCGCAAATAATATCTCTCTCTCATGACCCTGATTGATCCGATGGCGTTAGGGCAGATGTCACCGCTCGGGCAGAAAGAAGCTGATGTGTGAACGTCTACAGTATTTCAGGGTGTGACATAAAGACTGAAAGAAATTGAAGAGATGGAAATGGTTTGACATTTATTTATTTATTTATTTCGTAGGACAAATCTGCCTCCTTTAACATAAGGGCTTTTTTTTAAACACACCGAGTTTGACTGATGTGTTGACAGTTTGACATTTGGACTATTACAGTATGTGCCACAGTGAACTCTGGCATAACTGTCGGTTATTTCTGAGTAAAGAGTTTCTTCTTTTATTCCAGGGAAAACCCCCAGCAGCCTGAGAACTGTGTTCTGTCCATAAACCACAAGGCCCTAACACATTGCTCATCTGTCTCTTGGGTGAGACAAGTTCACTTTTCTGAGAAAGACAACGGCTATCCTCTGAGACCACCCTGCCACCCTCTCAACCACCCCTCCGCACACAAACACACTGTCACAGATGTAGACCCCCCCTAGAAATCCCACTTCCTTCTGCACGTTGCTTTAATCGGGGGAGTCTTAGTTAATCAGTCGTGTCAAAACATTAACGGCTCATTGAGGATCACTTTTCATGCCAGCAAAACTGAACCCAAGAGTGCTGTAATCTCTGTCAGTTGGGCAGATAGCATTATTTTTTTGGGGGGGCAAAGCATCGCTGCTTAATCAGGAACTAAGAGTCGGTGAAAGTATTGCTACACATCAGCGAGAGGGCACGAGTTCCTCTAAAATACTGTCAAAGAAAGTGTTACAGTTTTACACCAAGAATAATGTGCTTTTTTGTTTTAGTGAACTTCTGCTCATGAACATCCTGTAACACATTGAAAAATAGCCAAATCTATATTGAGATTTAGAGTTCAGACAGACACATGAGGAGGACAGACTAACTCTGTCACATTAAGGGACATTCAGGTTTAAAGTTTGTTGATACTAAAATAAACCAAAATAAGACTTTCCCTTTATTTTACTTTTGCAAATTACTGCTGAAAATCATTCACATTAAGGTAGTAAATGAGTCGATTAATAGATTAGTCAACCAACGGGGAATTAATCTGGAATTATTTCTGTATTTTTTTATACCATACTACAAACATATTACATACATTTTTCATGACGACTACACTATGACTTTTTTTGGTATTTTTTAAGATATACTATACTTTGACATTTTAATGAGATTTTTTTATGGCAAGTGGTA
Organism: Anarrhichthys ocellatus; assembly: GCF_004355925.1. Classification (NCBI taxonomy): domain Eukaryota; kingdom Metazoa; phylum Chordata; class Actinopteri; order Perciformes; family Anarhichadidae; genus Anarrhichthys; species Anarrhichthys ocellatus. The sequence goes on along the minus strand of NW_022280040.1, from coordinate 7,114,384 downwards.
TGCTCACTTGGGTTTGAGATCATGTGACTGACTTGGCCATTGAAGAATATTCCTTTGCCTTGAGAAGCTCTTGGGTTGTGTTCACAGTATGTTTTAGGTCGTTATCCATCTGCAGTGTGAAGCGCCGTCCAATCAGTTTTGTAGCATTAGGCTGAATCTTAGCAGATAGTTTAGCCTTAAACATCTCAGAACTCATCCTGCTGCTTCTATCAGCTGTGACATCACCAATGAACACCAGTGACCCGGTTCCATTGGCAGCCGTACATGCCCATGTCATAGCACTGCCTCCACCATGTTAGACAGATGTTGTAATTCGGATCATGAGCCGTTCTTTTCCTTCTTTTCACACCTTTCTCTTCCCATCACTCTGGTACAAGTTAATCTTGGTTTCATCTGTCCAAAGAATCTTTTTCCCAAACTGGTCAGGTTTTTTCAGATGTTTTCTGTTAAAGTCTAATCGGGCCTTCCTGTTCTTCACTGTTACCAGAGGTTTGCACCAAACCTTCTGTATTTAGATTCTTGAAGGCTTCTCTTGATTGTAGACTTTGACAATGACGCGTCTACCTCCTCCAGAGTGTTCTTGACTTCGGTAGATGTTATGAAGGTTCTTATCTTCACCAAGGAAAGAATTCTGCTATCATCCACTGCTATCATGACTTTATTGCTTTTTTTTACTTTCTTAGACATAATTAACTATCAATTACAATCCATAAAGCATTAATGAATAACGCATTAACTATTATTAGCTACAAGCATGTAAAATACAACTAATACTGTGGCAGTGAAATATCAACTTCATACATTTTGACAGGATAATCACTACAAAAGTGTTCTGATTCAAATCTAAGAATAACTTCAGATTAAAACCTGACTTGGACATCAAGATTTTTTTTGTCCACGTATACAAAACTGTCGTGCCCACATTTACTTCCACTTGCAGTTTTGATCCACCCTGCCTATTGCAATTTCCTCAGATGGAGGTCCTGAAGGGAGTCAACCGTTTTCTGTCTCTCTGTAGAACCATAAATCATGGCTCTGAGTCCTGATGACTGTGCAACTGTGGTCACAGTCTCCACAGTGGTTTGTCTCCAGCCATCCTGTCACTGAGTAATATCCGACAGAATGGCACAACATTCCAATGAGAGGCCTGGCTGTGTGTGAAATCCTCTGGTGTGGTCTCACCAGGTTATTGTGTTTTAGTGGTCGTCCTGTTCGGGCTAAATGGTGAAATGTTTTCAGTTTTTTATTCTTGGTAACAGGAAGTCTTGCGTACGACAGAGTGGAAAAACCAAGCTGTAAAAATTACATGTTGGGTTTTTATGGGCTGTTATGTGCAGGACGCTTCCTTAGCTGGAGCCACTGTAAAACCACAACTTGATGTTTATTTTACACTTTGTCATTTGTATGAATGAAACAAACAAGATATAACGTGAGATAAGGCTTTAGCATTGTTGGTAGACATCTTCCTTTGTACTTCGGTCAGAGCCAGGCTATCCGTTTCCCCTTTTTTCTAGTCTTTATGCTAAGCTAAGCTAACCGCCTCCTGGCTCCAGCTACATAGGCTAATTAGCGTACATGAGAGTCAATCCTCTCGTCTGTCTCTCTGCAAGAAAGTGGATATTCCCCCCAAAACAATGTCTTTAAGATCATGTGATGTGTGCTGCACTGTACTTTACGATATTCTGCATTTAAGATAAAAGGTTTATTTGATGTAATTATTCATGAGATTCGATGAATTAATGTGTGTAATTGGTAATTGTTCCTCATTTGTTTTCTGTGAGTGTAGTTGATGTTTTGTCATTTGTTATCGCAGCAGGAAGAGAAAACATCTACCTTGTTCTCGCTCTAATTAGTTGCTTACTCTATAGTGGTATTAATGCAGCGTAGATAAGTGTCTCCCTTTAACAAATTGAAAGCCAAATTAAATGTATTTGGCGTGCGTTTTTTTCACAGTTTGTGATTTTAATTTTGAAATGATCATTGAAATCTGTACGACTATTTCAGAGCAGAAGAGAAGCAGAAATAGTAATGAGATGTATTGATTGCAAAGTGTCATTGATTATATCTTCAAAATCATGGATTAGGTAAGTGATACTGTCTTTGGACTCTACAGTGTTTGCCCTCCAAAGGCTGATGGAGTGTATTTATATTGAATTAGAAACCAGGCAGTTTGTGTGTGTGTGTTGAGGGAAGGGAGGGTGTGTCAGCCGGTGCAGTGCTGCTGCTGCTGCTGCTGCTGCTGCTGCTGCTGACTTTAGCTGAGAAGCTCCAGCTGCTACTGAGTGTTCACATTACTGTAATCAAGCCCTGTTGGCACCAGTTACGCTGTTCCTTTCCACCTCTTTCATGCCATGCTTCAGGATTATCTTACTACTAACTAGAAAGGGAGCTGGAAAAGATGTCCGGCTTAAATAAGACTTTTTATGTGAGCAGATTTTTGCACGTGGGGTTGCAAATTATCATTGCACTTGTTTCCAGCCAAGGATAATTTATTTTAAGAGACAGTAAAGGCATCTACTAGCAGATCACTTTACCTGCATCATGATATGATTTCAGGGCTAAGATGCATATTCGTTGCCGTGTGAAGCATCAGCAGCACTCTCATCACTGACCTATTACTCTGCAGGGCGTGTCACACGAGGAATGAATGGAGACCGGCAACTACAGCTGCAGCTATTTGTATCTAACATTTAAATGACATTTAACATGATGTCAGTTCACGATCTACATCCTCCGCAGCGACAATCACGACTGCACCCAGAATAAAAGTATTCCAGCAAGATTTATGATTTCTGTTTGGCAAAATATCCTTTTTTTAAAGTAATAATGATGTACTCGGGAGGAAGACCTTGCAATGTCAATCTCATTTTTGACTGACTCACACCCACAAGAGCACGCACTTGCTGTGGTTGTGAGCCTGCAGGTGGTGCAGTAGCATCAGCTTTGGCTCGCAGCTCTGTCTGTCGGCCTCTCCCTGACTGGAAGAAGAGCTGCTGACTGGAACACATTTCCTCCGCTCTGCAGAGAGAAAACACTGATTCAGCTCTTATGGGAGAACCCCGTCTCTGGGGTTTTGGGGCCAAGGATATCACCACCGATGCTAAAGACACCCGCATCCCACCCTCATCACTCTCTGTCACATTGGAGCACCCAGGATAAAGATTTTTATTATAATACAGGTATCGATTTGCTGTTAAATATGGCTGAATCTATTGGCCACTAATGATGCTGAAGATTTTTATTGCACACGTTTTGTAAATTAAATGTATATTTGACATTATTAGAAGCCAAGGTTGATGTTCAGGCTCTTCTGATGTGTCCAAACCATACAGTCGCTAATCACAGTGCATTATTGAGGAGGGCGATCGTCGCGTGTGAGAGCGGCCTCAGGGTGATGATAACTGACTGAGCCCAGTTGCTGGGTCTACGACCTTCGCTGGTCTTTACAGCCTGGCAACACCATAACACCTTCACATGCCCCTGCAGAGCGTATCACCCCACTTTTCCTTTTCCTCCTCCTCCTCCTCCTTCTTCTTCTTCTTTTACAAAACCCCTCCTCAACCACTACCACCAAGACCTCACCCTCTCCTGCTACTCCACATGAATAATGCAATGGGCCTTCTCGATCGTCGCTACCAACATGCCACGGCATGTTTTATTCACACTAAAGTCAGACAGATCTCCACTGCCCTGATCCGTGAGCCGCACGTCGGCCTCAAAGACATCAGCCTCAGCTCAGTGTGTCTGCTCGCTCGGTCTCCTTGACCTGCACATCCCTGCAGAGCAGAGCGACGCCCCGTTTTTAATGGAAGTACAGAGCTGGAGGTAAATATTTGCATTTAATTCTGGACCCCCTGTCACATCGTGCTGAAATTAAATGTGCTTTCAATCAGTCGTCCTTTTTCCATTCCATTTAACCGCTGTCTTGATGTTGTTCGTATTCAAGGCATCATTTCTACACTGAAATAAGATAAATACCTTTTCCAATTGTTTATCCTGTGTTATTGCATTAATTCTGCATTAATAAACCTGAGTTAATTACATTTCTGATGACACATCCTTCACTTTGGGTCATAAAAGATAAATTGGTACCACTTTTTTTTTTTACAGGTCAATAAAGGGTCAATAATAAGAGCTCACTTGGGTTGTCGGGTTGTGAAATTTGTTTTTACTAATTGGGCTGTGTGACCTCTGACCTTCTAGAAAAGGGCTGCAGAGGATCTGGACCAACAATCCATCTATTTAACAACTATGATCAAACATTGATTAATAGATTGCTGGCATTTATAACCGCATTATTACCAAGACAGAATAAACACCAACAAAACGTGGCAAGACAAACGTTCCTATTAACGGCTTATGGCCAATAGCTATAAACCCTTTAAACAGGGTGCATCATACGTTATCGTCAAATAATCGTCTCCTCCTGTGCTTCCTGTTGCAACAATGCAGGTGAGGCGGTTGATCAAATCCTTTGTTGACATGCGGCTCACCCTGCTCACATATTCTGTTTCACTTTTCCAAATATATCCCATTACGGAAGCCAAAGGTTCTCTAACTGCGACTACACTGTGTTTTTAAACACCACCACTCAATGTTTACCTGTAACAAATGTTTATCTGCATGGACCGTTGTCCTAAAGGTGAGACGTTCCCCAATAACCAACTGTTTTGTGTATCATTTGAACATGCATGCACCCATGAGTAACCACCTGTGTTCCTGTTTTGAAAACAACACGCTTCCCTTCCTCTAACAGACGGTGTTGCCACATCAGAGTTTTTCCCCTTATCTGGCAGCCTGATCGCTCCCCGCTCATTATCTTATGGCACGGTCCGAGAGGCAGCTTTGGTCACGCGTTACCGACCCTCCATGACCATGTCAGAGAGGGGTGACAGCACTTTGATGAACCATTTCTTCCCCCACGGGACTCTCGTCTCCGCACCTTTCTGAAGTACTTGATTTATTATTCATTTGTGTTCCCGCCGGGACATTAGAAGTTCGGTCCCAGGTTAAATTCCTGGGCTTTCTGTACAGGTTTTGATCCCATTTTGTCCCACAGCCCGAAGACATTCTCAGATGGACTGGAGACTGTTTTCGACTGCGTACAAAGCCGATTGTCCAACTCACTTTCACCGACAATCCTTTCTTGCATCATCCTCAGTATCTCTTTCGTATGCATCCCCCAAAAACGATCCTTCACCTCTGAGCGGTGAAACGTCCAGTGTCCAGATGGTCCGCCATGGCAGCCTCTTCATGCTTGGAAGCGTCTTTAAGTGGTAAGATTGGCTGTTGAAGAACAAATATGATTTGATTTATTTCTCTTAGCAAAGAACACAAGCACTTTCAATACGCCAAATCCTGAACGTGTAATCTCACTATGGTATTTTTGTTTTTTACGGTTGCATTTCAGGGAAAGTCAGAGATGTTAGTGGAATCTTTTCATTCACGTCACCCACATACAGATAATACTTGTTTTGTTTTGCAACAAAGATTTCCATCTGGATCCTGTGGATATTATTTGATGCTGCTGATAACAAACATGAAGCGTTTACATCCAGTAAATGGGTCAAAGGCAAAAAGCTGTGTCATTTATGTGGATTGTTTAAAACTTTTAACACCTTCTTTGTGATACGCAAGGAACACATTAGAGGATAAAAGCTTTCACCACGATAGATCTGGAATAAAAATTCTCCCATACATTGTCTCGCTTTCTGCTGGTGTATTTATTTGACATACATATAAATAGTGGGTACTTATCTGAACCTTTGCTCCTCTTGAACAGCTAATGTCTTTAGCTTATACTGAAAACCCTTAACACAAGAAAATGTGTGAGGAATGTAATAAACAGTGAGTTTATCTGCTCTAACGTAAGCTGTTCATCCCTTATGGAGACATAAATGTCAAAGGTCAAGAACACTGTCTTGCCCGAAATACTGAGGAGTATCTTTATGCTAGCCGTGGGTGGGTGATTTCAACATATTGACCCAGGGAAAGATACACTGAACTTTCGACGGTGGGAAAAACATTGCCGAGAACATAAAACACATTAAGGAGACTTTTCGGAGGATATTGAGCTGGGACCCTCCATACGCTCCCCTGGCTAACTAGACATAATCCCTCTTCTACAGTTAAAATGAAAACAATCTGTTTGAAAATACAACGAATTATGTAAGGTATGTAGCCAAACTTGGTTACAACAAAATAACAGTCTAATTTTACATTTTCCCACATCATATTCACATTACTAGAAATGACTAATCCGACACTACTTGCAAGTACAAATCAGTTTTTTGTTTTTTTCTACTTCGTACACCATCTTGTTTTTAAACTCATGGAGCTAACGCTAGCTTAATTAGCTCGCTAGCACAGTTAAAAAACAGCCGCTAGCTGTTTCCATTTCAGCTGCAAAATCACCAGTCTGCTAGAAATGAGAAGCCTTGTTTTGTCTATCTTTGTCTGAAATCAATGACCCATTGATTGAAAAGTCACAAAGAATTTCGATGTTAACCTTCCTCCTCGTTACAAATGCAAGAATGGAAAGCCAATAGCCACAGTGGGGACTATTTGGCAGATGAATACGCATCTATTCTGTTACTAAAGAAGGCATTTTGTCTTTAAAAAAATATTTCAATCTTTTGATAAAAGACAACACTATCAAAATATTGGAAAAAGGTGCCAGTATTCATCATACTTATGCTTTGCTTTTGCACAAAACACTTTGGTATACACCTTGATAATGTTTTTCTTTAGGACCGTGTAAATAGATGAGACAGTGTTGTAAAGGGAGAAGGTGTCCCTAATGAACTGCGCACCATATGACAACTTAATTTAAGGATCCTTGAAGCACTCACTCATGTCTAACATGCCTTCTTTTATGGATTATGGATGCTGAAATGCCCTTTACACCCAACAAGGAGACTCCTGGGAGTCTCAGAATCTGCTTCTGTCCAAGTTTAGTAAATAAAAGCCTGAAAACAGATGTCGCTGCTCAGATAGCTATCAGGAGGAAGGACAGTGGGCCCAGTGGAGCGATCCTGGCCGACAGAGGTCATGTTCTGCGGTGGGAGAGTAACTGAGCACATCATTGAGCGCACAACTTGACCCTCTGTGAGTTATTGTGTGGAGGCGTTCTGGTTTGCAGGGAGGCCCTACTCAGATCACTTACATCCCACGCTACCTGTGGTGCTCCAGAGACTGTCCTGAGAGGGTAGTTTGTGTTGGTAGGTGTAACATGTATGGGTGTTAATATTACTATCAGGGGAGAGCTTCAAAGAGGAAACATTTCTGCCTCAGCTGAAGTCAATTTTCGTGTTTTTCTCATGCTAAATTCATTTTGAAAAATGGAGCTGCTGTACATCAAGCTCTTTCCCTTTCTCCCTGTGCGAAGTGTTCCCATCATTCACTCAAGGCTTACTTAACCAGCGGAGTGGAGATGAAAGCTTGAGCATTCGAGTACCCCCAAGCTCCTTTGATGCCCGACCATGAAGTATGTCTTAGAGCTTTTAGCATTCCTGACTCTGGAAATCAGTCAGAAAGACTTTTTTTTTGTCTCAGAGGGCAGGAGGTCAACACGGTGAACGCTTTTCCTGAATTGAATGTATGTTGTTAAGACTGTTGAACCAAAATGCAATGCGTCAGGTACCACACAGCCACAGCGTGTGTAATCTTGCCACGCTTGTTGCTGCAGATAGCACAACCGCTGGATACAAACCGTTGTGGAGCGTTACGGGCGAGACGGTTGTCTCTGATAATGTGCAGCAGTTGTGCATTGTTTGTTCTAGATACAGAACAGAGCCAACAAACGCTTCTTCTTCTATTTTGAGCACAGCTGTCTATTAGCTGAGTGCCCGTAAGCCAGTTTTTCTGCTCTCAGCTTTTTGTCAACTCTGCGGAGATTTGGGTAATGGCTTCCGCTCACCTTAAGGAACGGCTCTAAGTGTGCAGACAGACTTCATCTCCTTTCCTCAACAGGCTTCCCTCATCAAAAAGTCCCAGAGGCCGCTCTCCGCTGCCTATACGGGCCCTCGTGGTCTCAGCTGCTCAGGCTCTGGAGAGCATCGGGCCCACTCAGCTGTCTGTACCCGTCCTGAGCCCCCCCACCCCTCTGCTAACCACCGGCAGCATAACCCCCACCAGGATTGACAGCATCTGTCAGTGTCACTCATTCAGCAGCATTTTGACGTTTGACCTTTTGAGACGGGACTGTGCTGGAACTGTAAACACTGTTTTTTATCATTATTACGCAGCTACAAGAGGAAATGACTGCTTGCTACTGCTGTAAATATCCTCTTTCACCATTCTGTGTACGGTGTTGGACTTCAAGTAGGACAATATATCATATATGAGAGCGCATAAGCAGATATATTACCTGCAGTAGCACTTCTCATTGACCTTTGCTTTCAGATTGGTAAAAGAAACGGGGCAGAAGCTTCATGATGCCGGCGGCGAAGATCACGCCTTCACCCTTTTTATGAGAGGCACCCACTGATCCGCAGGCTCCGTTCCCCTCGCGGGGGAAGTCGTTTGTCAAAGATAGATCCCCCTCAGGAGCTCTGCAGGATTTAGGGGTTTCCACTGCTCTTCATGGGGCACATTTCCCAGAATCACACTCATTCATGGTGAGTGAAAGCATCCAGAGGAGAAAAGACCTGCCTCTCGCCTCCATTCAGCAGCCCAGGCCCCTAATCTCTGCTGGGACAGCCCATAATGAGGAAGGAAGGCCCGGCACTCACATCAAGCACTGGCCTCTGTAATAAAAGCACAACGACAATAGATAACATTTCATGGTGTAACATGGACTGCCTCATCTGTGTATGCTGCTGGAAACTTTTAAAACACTTCAAATACCTCACCTTTCTTAAAGCGCATTCCTTTGTCCCACAGCAGTAATCACTGCGTCATTATAATCACCACTGTGTGGCAGATTTATGAGTCTAGTTTTAAATTGGTACACATTTGTGTTACCTTTCAACACATTCACTACTAATGACAACATATAGTAAGGTATGTTTTGCCAGTAAGTGATGCCATTTACAAAATATTGCAGCACAAATATGTGTGGTCCCAAACAAAGACACATGGATGAACATACCGGATCTACTTTTGTAAATATAAAACCCGTAACATAAAGATTTCCCCTTTTGTTTCCACTTATGTGTAATATATTCCTGATGAATTGGGAGAGTTTTCTCAGCCCATAAAGGTCTCTCAGTTCAGATTTATCTCCTACAGGGTTTCCTGGAAATAACTGTGATTTTGTACCAATTATGGGGGAAATCATTCTTCGTTTACTTTTTTTATTGCATTGCATGCTCGCCTGTGTACAATTTTCACGTTTGCATGTTCAGCTCACCTGCTGTGCACAGACTACAAGACTTTCATGGTTATGCTACCAGTTACTGTAATTGGAATGAATGAATTGGAGATCGTTCCTACTGTACAGTAATTATCACCAAATTACAGAGCTCGTTTGCAAGAAACTTCAAGGAAATTGTTAGAAACTTACAGGCGCCTTTTTATTTAATCATTCTTTTTATCAGCGGCGATCAATACCAACAAATTCGGAGATGCATGTTTTTGCACATTGACAATATGCTGAATTCACTGTTAAGAGCTTCAGGTTATTCCAAAAATGCAAAATCTTGCATTCTACATATAGATTAGATAATAATAAAAATCTGTACAGGTCTGTAAAATGTATATTCATAACTAATTGCTTGCTGTTGCAGTTCTGGCAATATTGATCGGCAGTAATAGCTCTACTTATGCATTGCTTTCAACATCAATATATGCTTTGGATTCACTGTGAAAACTGCTTGGAATCAAAACAGCAACATGGGAAAGTAAACACTTACAGCATGTGTGTGTCGGCTGCATAATGAGGTGCATTAACAGATTGCCTGGAGGCAGTCTGCAGGATATCTGGCCAGTAAAAACTTCACACTGTGGCTCTGTGACCTGATCATCACCTGGAAGAACACCAACAAGCACGCCTCACTCATTTGCACTCCACACCTGCTGCAAAAAAAACCCCAAACATGTACATAGTAATTTGTCCTCTGTCTCTAAACCAGTTCAGTCTGGTGCAACAGAACCGGTGGCCTAGATTTTTTTTTTTTTTTTACCAAAACAGCCAAACAAAGCCAGAGGACATTTTGGTAAATAGCAGTAGCCCTTGGAGCCGGTGCCTCTCTGCTCTTCTGGTGTTGTTGCTAGGAGACAGTGGGTCTAAAAAAATCTGGCTTCGACGAGGTGCACCTGCTTCACGGGGTCTGGCACATTCAGCGTGTGCACATTCAACGCACAGGAGGAAGAACTGATCTGAGCTGCATGAATCTTGGGGGAGTTCTCTCCGCTTTCTATCCTGCTTCACCTGATTAGAAAAAATGGAGCTGAGTAAAAATCTCCAGGGACAGATGTGCAGGTGTTTTCTGCTCTTGTGCCCAAACTGTACTGTATACGCTGCAAGTTGTTCGTGCTCTCCCAAAACCGCAGAAGCAGGACGTCCTTCGTCTGTCTTTTGCGACTCAGTAAACATCACACGGGCTCAAAAAGTCAATAAAAGACAAAAGGATTTAAAATCACGCAGCTTATGTGATTTTCAGCCGAAGCAGAGCGTCCTCTCTGAAAGCAGTCACACCCACTGAGCAGCTCATCTCCATTAGGCCTATAAAGATGGAAAAGACTCTGTGAAAAATGGGTCAGTAGCATTATAATTCAGTGACATCTTATGAGGGATGTGAGCTGAGGTGGTTAAAGCACAGAACGTGTGATTATATAACTATGAGCTTTACTGTTCACCAGTCAGCTGGGACCCAACAGCTGCCTGCCGTGACCCTGAAGAGCTCTACTGCACACGCCATCATGTGGGGAAACTATAGCAGCATGTACATCTTTAAGACCTTCACACCTTTTCATGTTGTCAGATATTATTCACGGGGAGTAAAAAATAGACCTAATTTACAGCCCTGTCTCGAGGAAAGTAAAACAAGACTCTTCACTGTGCATCACAAGAGGATTAAAATAGCATAGTGAGCATAGTGCTGCTATGTGTGTCAGCCTCCTTCTCCTCTGTACTACGGTGCATGTGGCTGCTTGGACCGCCTCCAGCTCCAGTCTGGAAGGTGATCAGCTGGGGTCCGCTAGGCTACCAAAGCCAACAGCCAATAAACACGTCCGCATCCACGCGCTGACCCGCTGAGCTGCGGAGTGTTAATTGTGCTGTGGGTCATTAGGCTGAACACAGGCATATTTCAGACCTGGCCTCTTTGCAGGCTTTGACCTTCTGCTGGGCACCCTGGGTAGTACTGGGTGCTTGAGCGCCAGCACCAAACGGACTGGTGTGAACCACACCAAGCCAAAATCATCCCTATCTTCATAAATAATGATGAGGATAACTGACCTAGTGGCCTTGTTACCAAATATATACTGTATAAACTTCTGTAACTTGGTTTTCCTCACTGCTTTTAGATAGAAATCATTTCAAGAGCTGATATTATTTCTGATATGTATTTTCATCATCTGATTTCCTGTTCTTCTGTATCGATTTATCCTCAGTCTTTGTGATTCATTGTGTTGTATTTGTGCCATTTTCTATGTACAGTTTGGATCTTGGGAACTATTCTTTAGATTTGGGTGTAGAAAAATCAGTTCTATTGGGAATGTGCAGTCCACTCAGCAGCTTTGGCCAAAATGACTTAATAATCAGACACCAGTGCCTTTGAAAACCTTTGCTTTTCAAAAACCTAAATTCTCAGAATTACACTATCTACATCTATATTCTTACCACCAATCACTTTATAAGCAGCATGGTTTGAAACTTGAGATTTGAAAGCAACAGTTCAAAGTTCATGAGCACAAAAGTTCACACAAATAAACCATCAATTTGTTTTACGATTATCTATCTTTAAAGTTGTACAATATTTACAGCGCTTCACTTTCAGTATCATTTCCAAGTATATGGAGTGTCGTACAGAAACTGTCCCAACACATTTCCCACACAGTCAAAAATCGTGATGGGGATATAGAGGGATTTATTTTTTCTTAAATTGTGGATTGGGGGCAGAAAAAGGGAAAAATGTCCACTGCATGACCCTTTTACCTTGCAGAGAACTCACCTCTGGAAGGCATCACGGTGATTTACGAGCCCAATCGGGTCAATGGGCAGCTCCATTTAAGAAGCTCAGCGAGGCAGATGGGGGGAGAGTACAGTGAGACTTCGGGGAGGGCAGGAATCATCCACTCTGCTCGTCTGATGCGTCTGTCTGAGGCCGGGGCAGATGAGACGTGGGGTGTGTTTGATGGGTGGTGGTGGTGCCCACTGGCAATTTATTTTCAAGTTTTTGGGAACAACAACTCGATACCCTGCTGGGAGTCTTTTTTTTTTTTTGTTAATGTTTATTTGCTCAGTGGGGCTAAAGGGGTGCGGGGGGGAGTAAAGTTAAAGACAGATAACGGCCCGCAGCGTCAGACCTATTTCATCCACTATCCTCACTTCTCCGGGGCTTTTCTCTTTAATAGGCTGCTGGTGGTGAGTGTGTGGAGGGATGACAGAAATGGACTGTTTAATGCAATGATACTGATGCACTTTGTATTATTATTCATATGTTTTTATTCGGTTTGTCTATAATTTGATGCCACAAGTCTCTGCAACCCCCCTTGTCCCCTGCAAAACTGACCAACACACAAAAATGTATCACAAGCAGAAAGAAAACAACAACTTAGTGTCTGAAAACTATTATATATTCATCTTGACATTCCAATATGAATAAATTACAAGGAAAATAAAAGAAATGTTGCAATGATTCTACAAAATGTCCCTTTTTATGCGCTTTTGTCAGCAGATCCTGTAGAACCACGTGAATGTTGAACATTTAGTAGCCAAATGGCGTTTAATAAAGGCTGTAATCTACAAAATGTAAATTTATAATGACATTTATTTCAGTTTTAACAGAGGGCTTGGCGTATTTTCAGGGCTGTGCTGGTCCAACAACAAACTGAGGGGCAAATTCACAAAATGGTTGTGAGGCTTTTGTGGCTGCTAAACCTGCAAAAAACAAGAAGAAACCGTGTAATTCTCAAAGCGTCTGCTCAGAGCTTCATTTTACAGTATGCTAAAAACCAGTGCCTTTTTACGGTAATTGTACCGTGGTATGAAAATACAGTGACTACTTGTTGCCAGTAAGTTACTGTTAATTTGACAATAAGCATCCTACTTTTTACACTGCAACGTGTCATCAATCATAAGCTAGCAAGTAAATCCTGCTGCGTTTAACTAATCCAGACAACAATTCATCAACTGAGCCCAGAGTAGCGTTTCTAAACTTCTTCTAGTCCTTCAGATGAACCATCATCCGTGTACCCAGTGGCTAAGAGAGGAGGAGGGCTGGACTACCAACCGTGTAGAATGAGACGTCTTGCTAAAAGCAACAAGAAGGTCACAGCTTCAGCCTGGCCTCGGGAGATTCCATCACTATGTGCCACACCAAAAACTGCTAAATTTGGATTTGGGTCTGTGACCTTGTTCAACATGTACGAAAAGCTTTCAAAAGTGCCCTTTACTTTGCTCCGACCTTTTCTGGACAACAGCTGCAATACTGTGATCAACTTTGAAGTTGTGTAAGTATGAAGACTGGTGCTTGTTTAAGTCCAACATGGCTCCTACTCTCTGCCCAGATTTTAACGGGCCTAATATCTAACGATATTTTAGCAGCCTTAATAGAGAGGAGCACAGACTAGATATCATAAACTTGCAGGGTTATTGAGACATTTTTCCATGTTTAACCGCTATGGACCGCTGTCATCCTCAGGCACTTAAATCCAGTAAGCTATCTGTTTGGATACATGAGGTACAAGACGATACAATCCTTCCTTCTGTCGTCGTTCACCGAAGCTCACTGATGAACTTTAACACATAAATAGTCCATCATCACATAGATGCATTTTAAATTATATCGTGTTTTCTATCAAATAATATCAGGAGGATATAATGTTCTACGGTGGGTTTGAAATTCAGTTCATGTCCAAGAAGAAATTCCACTTGACATTTTCACTCATGGTTTGAACCTCTGGGGCGATTCTCGGTAAATGACAGATCAGCAATGTCAAAAGACAGCGTCTGTGTGTCTTTGTTGTCTGAGAGAGACACCGAGGAGGCTTGTTGCCGAGTGCCACTCCCACATCCTCTGCGCCCACTGTGGCACAAGCCTTTTAACCTCGACTTCTTCCACATTAAACAGTATTTCCATCAGACGGCGCAGAGTACCCTGGTGGTTTGCCTTGATGTCGCAATCAATCTCCTTCTGCCTGCCAACAGGGACCTTTCACAGGGTAGCAACGCAGGAATCAAACGCTGAGCAGCCACCTTGAATCCCATCGCGCTGAGAGGCTCATTCAGTCTGAACACAAATTCTAGATGTTTATTGTTTTTTTGTCGTGCAGGAGAACCAAATGGGACTCGGAGAAAACATGACGAGTGATAGAAAGTTTTGGAAAACAGAAGTAAATATTGTTGTGGTCTTTTGAATTGATTTGATTTCAATTTGTTCCTGAAACAAGTTGTCTGGTTTAGTAAAGGTTACATTAAATAGCCTCTCCTGGATCAGGCCTCACCTCATCCTTTCCAGCAAAGATAAATACACTCTTGATTACGGAGGTCTATATGGAGAAGGTCTCAGGTTGCTCTTTCCTAGCAGGGTATGATATGGTTGCACATTCCCGTTTGAGGTTTGGCCTCGATGCCAGAGAGGACGGACTCGTATTCAGGACTCACGCGTCCCCTCCTGTTCACCTCCTCACCTGCCAACCAGCTCCTCATTCTTCAGCTTCCACTGAGATATCAGTCCCTCGATCCTACGGAGGTCACCGAGTTAATGTGCGGAGCACAATCGGGTCCTGCAGGTGTGAGTCTAGCACATGACTTTTGTCTGATGTTATAGTGTCATCCAAAAGGGTTGCCTGGGTCAAAGTGAAATAGTCATGTTATGGTTGACTTCCAAACTGCCTCAGTGAGTGACATCTGCCACAGAAAACAAACATCTTTTAAGTCCTTACTACCCACAAGAAAATAGATGGCCTCCTCTAAGCAATGCACTGCTTTGTTAAACAACCATTTTAAAAGCCTTAAGGACACCGGATATGTGACTACAAATAAGACTGCACTTTTACACACAATTTCCGTAAAATCTGCAAAAGTTTCTATCTACTAATGTTATGTGAATATAAACAGTTCTCCAGTCAGGTGCCATGACACCACTGCTGAGAAAGAGGGGCAACGAGATAACGCAATACAGTAAAAAGAGCTCCAGTAAAACCTCAAACGGTGGAAAACATGATGAAAGTCTGACATTTATGATTCACTGATCCGATGTTTTGGTTCTTCACTTCAGGATCGGAAGCTTGAGTGACAATTTAGTTGTCTCATTTCATCTACACCTTTATTTATTTGTTAAGTCTGTTTTATATCGTCGCAGTTTCTTTGTATTGATTGAGCAACTTTTCAACCTCAGCCAAGCGTACATCATTTACTCTCAATATTTTTATATGCAAATTGAAATCTGCACAAAGACAGGTAGATAAAAATGCACTTAATCACACGTAGCGAATACTAAGCACACATAATAATTTGCACAGCACCATCCTGCACTGTGTCAAAAATAACTAAAACACAAAAGTGGATTTTCCCTGAAACAGAGAAAGAAAATAAGTCTGTGTTCACGAGAGCAGACAGGCTATGGATTCATTAGCTACAGCTATTAGTCAGTTAATTAAAAAGGATAATTTAGCAAATCAGCCTGTTAAGGCATTAATGTCTGTGTCTTCTCAATACATGGTGAGCAAATCAAGTGCATCAGTGTGGAAACAAGCCAGTTCTCTTTCAAAAGCACCACAGACATCAACTAAATCTGGAAAAACAACTGATGGACGTATCATGGGCCAAGTAAGAACCCAAGAGGATCCAAATCAATGGGCGGATAAAAAGCATTATTTTTTTCCACTTATGGTGTTCAGTCTGCGCTCTCGGAGTGCCCTTCTGGTTCTTAATGTTTCCCGTTAATTAGATGGAGGAACATAAAGAAACTACAATCTGAACTCAGTGGAAGTTGGCCAGATGTTAGGATGTTTGGACCACCAGCGTACAGACCAGCGACACCGGAGGATTTTCAGTGCGTAGGCCAATTATCCCAGCAGGAAATGAAGGGCTCCCACACGCTAATGTAGCAGAATACAAGCTCAACAGCATCTCTCCACGTCCCACGTTGAACGTCCCATGAACAGCTGTTTTTCACTCCAGAGTCCAAGTGAGTTATTTTCAGCTTTACCTGATTGTCAAGTGTCCGACTTTCAACTGAGCAGAAATTGCTGTTCAATTTGACAAATGTATGAAACTATATAAGAAATACTGAAATAAATGGAAACCAATACATTTATAAACGTATGCGATGCTTTGATTTAGTGGTCGATAATATAATCGCTGAATGTTTTCATCATTCGTGGGCTGAAACAAGCAAAACCACAGGTATGTTGCCCTAAAGAGGAAGAGCAGGTCTTAAAATGTGAAATTAGAAAAGGTGCGTTGGCCTGGTTCTTCCTGCCAGTCTGGGAACAAGATGCCAAACATGAATTTACAGCCATCAGTGAATCCACCTCGTACCACCAGCCACATGCAGACATCTCAGGGCTCCTCTGATAATAGGAGTTAATAAGCACAACAACCTAATTACACTTCATAATGGAGATGACGAGCATGTCTCAATAACACAGAGGGGGTCCTCCATGAACAATGGGGTCCATTGCTCGCGGGGTGGAGACCTCCTGACTGTGACCCTGACACATTCACCCACATCAAATAACTGCAGACAAACACGCGGCCGTCGCTATACAGAAGGAAGCTTTTAGTGTTGTTTTTCCAAACCATCGAGAGGCCAGTCCACGTGATAGTTTGTCTTTATTGACACTGAGAAAAGACCGGAGGCCACGAAGTATTTTATCTTTTATAAACCAGGCAGAGGTCAAACAAAGGATTTGCATTGTGTACCGATCGCTACGAGAAAACAAAAATTTAACAGAGCTAAGTTTTGATCCAACAGAGATCTTTGTCAAGCAAACACCACGGATCAGAACAAGTAATATACTGTGTATATAAACATAAATACTCAATGACTCAAAGTGTTTTATATCTGTCATACTCACAATCGTATAAATCACAATCACCTGAGAGACTGGTGTGTGTTTGTCTTTCAGCTCTGTGGTGTTTACTTGATATGAAATAAGGTCTTTGGTGAATCAAATCCAATCAAACGTATTCAAAGCAATCGTGCAGATCTTTTGTCCTTTTTCTCCTACCTTTAAAAAAAAAAAAAAAAAAAATCTATAACCTGTGAAGGTTTTTTGAACAGAATGAACTCTGTTTTTTACAAACCCGGCCAGTTGGAATCTTTTTGCAATTAGTCAAGTGTAACATGAAATATGAAACATCAGTGGCCCAAGGGGAGTGCTGTAAATCTGATGTTTACTACATCTATCTTCATGTCCTACAGCTTCATAGGCAGATCATTTGCAGCATACTATGAGCCAACAATGATCTATTTTTAAAATGTTATTTCTGTTGGTTTGCTGGACCGACAATAAATTGTGAAACAAAAAGCTACTGCACAAGTTGTAGTCAGTGATCCTAACCTGTTTTCGTGCACTCTGGCCACTCTGCCTTCAGGCTACGGTTAACAATGTGCCGTTTCATGTCGGGAACAAAAGAGCCAAACTAAATCCTCCTCGTATGTTCAAGTTGTGGGAATTCCAAGCCCTTACCCTGGTCATTAGAGCCGTCGCATAATGAAACTCAAGCCTCACCTTGACTCAGGGATAATGCCAGTAAAATGAGCCAAGCAGGACGTGCTTAGAGATGGTTGAGTGTGTGTGTGCATGCGCATGCATGTCGTATTTTTATCTCAGGTAGAAATATTTCAGGATTGCATCCTTGGAGTGCAACGTATTTATTTTGGACATGACGTCCGTGCATCTTGTACGTAATGTGTACTCTGTGTTTCTTTCCCTGCAGCTACTTCTTGTTCAGGATATCTGGCTTCCTCGCTGCTTTTTTTTCTCAGCTACTGTGTGTGTGTACAGAGAATTTCCTAACTAGCTGATTTATTGGGCTACACAAACATCATACAAACCCAAACCGCATGTGAGCTAACCCCGTTTCTTTCCGCAGGGTTACTCTTTTCCGGCCTCTCATGCCCCTTATAGAAGTATGCAGGAGGTTGTGGGGTCAGCAAATTCATTGCAATGAAGGTGCTACAAGCGAGAGCGACTCGACTGATCTCAGTATGGTGCTTGTCTCCAATAAATTAACCAGCAATCGAGGCTATTTAGTTTTGTTGGGACCCATTTGTGCAGGCATCATTAACTGGCCAAATTCAGGTATTTATGGGAAACGTGTGCTTTGTCCTTATTGGAGCTCTTTGTAGAGCGTAAACGTGCAGTGCAGGGGTCCTGCTTAATATTGCTTTGACTCAGTACCCGGATGATGAACTTTCAGGGGAAAAGTACAATAACATTTTTAATGAACGCACTGCAGAGGTGGTGTTTTTTCCACTTCAAAAGCCCCTCGTTTCTCATATAAATGAAAGGCACTTATTGCAAACAGAAGCCTCTGAATTATGCTTGTCTCGATACATCAGTCACTTTGTAGTCAATAAAGGCCTTTAGTTGAACCGCTGTCATCATTCAGTCCAGATGCCCGAAAAGATCATAGTTTTTCATTAAAAACCAGGCGAATTCTCATGGAAAACAGTTTGTATGAGAGAGTAAATTGCACCTTGTACACCTTCAGCTTTAAGCTGTTGCTCGATGCAAACACCCACCACAGACCTACCACTTCCCTGTTGTGCTCAACCTGAGACGATGCTTCCTCTCTGCTGCTTCAGTAATGATCAGAATGGGAGGCTTTGACACCCTCTTCTCTTGCTTCTTAGTTTCAGGACGGTGAGCCGGGCCGGCCCTATTCTGTCGTCAATGGATTTCACATGGCTTCCTCTCCGAGAGCTGCCGTGAACACGCCAACACGCCATTCCAGGTGGTCAAAGCGTCTGTTTCTGTTCGCCCACGTCACGGCAGCCTTTTTAGCTATCTGTGGGCTCAAGCAGAGGAGGTTTCCATGAAGAGGGCGGCTCGGCTCTGAAGCATCATCATCTGGCCAGACTTCCTTCTTGGTTAACCATGTGTTTGAACAAAGACTAAGAGGATGTCATGGGGACAACTGTATTTATTCATATGTTGTGGTTTTTTTAACTGTACTTTTTCTTTATGAAACAAAAGGAGAGTGCTCTTTCTCTTTCGGGTTAAAGAGTACTAGATTTCAGTCTTCTGGCACTGTCTCTGTTTTTAAATTAACCCTTAAAACACGTTTGAATAGAGTCAGTCTGACTAACAGATATCGTGCCAAACAGACTGTATAAAATAAGGACGTAGTCTCCGTGATGTCACCCATAGGTTTCTAAAGAGCCGTTGTGAAGCTCAAAGCGTCTGGCTCCGGCCTTCGCCATCTTGGCAGTGACGGCGCATCCAAACTCCCGGCTTTTCAAATATGGTCAAAGGTGTGGATCGTCGGTGGAGCTGATGAGGTTCCAGGTGACGTAGTAGAGCTGACAGCTATCAGCTAGCACACTGTGACACCACCCACCTGTCACTCAAAGCAGGCCATACCCTTAAATACGCATAACTTAGTTACACAGTTATATCATTTCTTTCCCCTTTAACGGTTGAAAGGGAATATTAGCTGAAGAGACCAAAACTGTTTTTTGTACTAGGCTGTACAAATGTTTATTACCGTTGTAAAGTTGGGCGTTTTAACATTAAGGTTTATGGGGATTGACTCAGTCTTGGAGTCTGCCTCAAGTGGACATTCAAAGAATCTATTTTTTGGCACTTCAGCAGAAGCCGCTTGGTTTTAAGAGATCTCTTAATGATGTCCCTTTGTCTAAATTATTGTTGTTTCTCACACCCATTATGCTATATTCACTTCCAATACAGCAACATTAATCTGTGCATCTTTGCAAAATATGTGGTTCTGTGGAGCAGTTTATACTTGGACAGAGCATGTTTAGACAAGTACGACTGGATGGTGCAACACAGTTAATAAGCTACAACAGCAGCCCTGTGAGGATGGCTTGCTAAAGGTCAGCAGCGTGAATTTGTGGTTATTTCAGCACTTTAAATGCTGGCGTGACTGGGCCTATGTATGATAAGGTGCTTTTAGTGCAGCAACTCAACCAAACACTAACTTATGATCAGTCAAATTAGTTTTATCTAGCGCTACAAACTCAACACAGTGAGTTAAAGCTTCTCCAGTGATCTGTTTAGGCAGACGCTGCCTGTTGACCACACCGGGGTCATTTCACAACTCAAGCCCTGAGGCCCCTCAAGGGATATTTGTCTTTCATCCGTCCAACTCCATATTTCCACAGCACCGGCTGTGGCTGCTTGTCCTTTACCGCGTAACTTGTCTCTCCTGCTCGGTGGGACCTGCCGATGTTGTAGCGGTCACGCAAATGATTTACAGTAGTGAGGAAAGCCTCGTACTTAAACCGGACACCACGGGGGCTCACGCGTTTTGGAGTAGGAACAGTCATGTGTGGCTGATGGGTATGTGTGGAGGGGGGTGGCACTGCTGATGAACATACATGACCAGAGTCCATAAATACCCATAAACACTTGGATGTGTATGCTACTAAATATATGAAACCAGGTGTAAGATGTCTGCATGCATGTGGCACAAGTGTGCCCATGTATATTTGTCACTGTGTGAATGTGTGTGTGTGATATGTACTGTAACATAAGCCAACAGATCGTCTCCAGATTCAACATTTAAAAATGGGGAGAAGTCAGCAACGTACGGTTTCTTGGAAACAGCAGTTGCTGTGTAGTGTGGTTTGCTAAGTTGGAACACATCTGTCCGTCTTCACACTATCTCTCACACACACACACACACACACACACACACACACACACACACACACAC
>NW_022280040.1:7079413-7093355 GCF_004355925.1 Anarrhichthys ocellatus | reverse complement strand
ACACACACACACACACACACACACACACACACACACACACACACACAGCTGAGATTTATGAAGTTGTTTTCGTGGACTGTGGAGCTGGCTCAACAATTCCTCACACAACTCACATTGCAAGTTAAAAAAGACACAAAAGTGCCAAGGGGCCAAAACTCAATTTGTGTCATATGGTGGAGTCAGGTTAAGTGGAGTCAAAGGTCAGTAAAGGGTAAGCAGTGTAGTAGATGTCGTGTTTTAGACCTCAAAACAACATGAGGAAATTCCAATAGCTACAACCATAAACACCCATTGCTATACTACCTCTCTTGTTGTCGTACCGAGCAGGTCATACACATTTGGTCACCCACATGCAGTACGTTTTATTACACAACACAAGTCTCCTGCAGCAAGCGTCACACACGGATGGACAGTCAGTCCGTTCTGTGCAGACAGGACGCTGCTCTGATAAATACGGGCAGCTGCACTTTTATGGCATTGATGGTAATTGAACTCGACTGGAGTTTTGCTGGAGTGACAAGTATCATAAGAAACATAAGCATCGTTTCTAAGATTCAGGCTATTTAAGGTTAGAAATATTTTTGAAGTTACGTTCGTCCAACTCAGCTTTCGGACTTGAACTTCACACCAGCGGTTGGGTACGTTGGTTCATTGGGGTTCAGGGTGGTGTGGGAGTGGTGGTCACAGTATGTCCCATCCTGGCCCCTCTCCTGCAGCGAAGCCCTGCTTGCTGACAGCGGAATGACATCACCAGGGGGGCCCATTGTCCCCCTTTTTGGGAGCGTTGAAATTTTGCACACAAAGGCTGCGCAGCGCTCCTATCTCCAGATCTGAGTGGACGCAGCACTTTTGAAAATCCCTA
This sequence comes from Anarrhichthys ocellatus, assembly GCF_004355925.1. Classification (NCBI taxonomy): domain Eukaryota; kingdom Metazoa; phylum Chordata; class Actinopteri; order Perciformes; family Anarhichadidae; genus Anarrhichthys; species Anarrhichthys ocellatus. The sequence goes on along the minus strand of NW_022280040.1, from coordinate 7,092,493 downwards.
ACAAGATTAAACCATAGCGCAATCAGCTGTCAGTCCACACACACTAGCTGCTTCTCAGAACTCACATAGGATCTAAGCCCCGCTGTTTAGACTGAACACGCAAGGGCCACGTCCACAACTATAGTGGGTCAGATGGAAGAATATACTGATCCACAAAGACCAGTTACTATAAAAGCTGTATTATTGGGAGGAATTGTTTGAAGTTTACAAACTGTGCAACAGCTAGAAAGGTTGTGGTGCCTCAATGTTTAGGCCGATTACGAACCTGTATAACTTTTTTTTATATATCTGTGACGATTATATATGCGGCCTCACAGAATTATATATTTATACGGCATAATATAATAACAAATGCCAAAAAGACAGATTCCTGTCTCAATTTTGACAAAACAGTCAGTTTACTGCAACTTCACAGATTTTTTTGTCTAAAATAGTAAAATTATCATTAAAATATAAATGTTCTCACGATCGTTTTAAACTATTTAAAGTATCTTTTCTGTGTTATGTCTGTACATTGTCTATCCTTAGGTACATAGCCATCATGTTACATCGCTGCGCCATGAGATCTGCTGACAACACATAAATCAAGGCCATACAAGGGGGTTCTTTCATCCTCTTTAATGTCTTAGAAATGTCCTTCCTGCGCTACTACACTTAACCCTTGTCCTAATCTTCAGAAACAGACGAGTAGCTGTTGCTGCCGGTGTTGTCCAGATGTGCACTTACAGTATCTCAATATTTTCTCGGAGCACAAAATAACTCAAAAGGAACACGTGACGTGAATACATTTCAGCGTTGAGGCGGGTCTGTTGTCTGTGTCGCAGCATATGTCAAGATTTCACAGCCCGTGTCAGATTTTCTGCTTGTGCAGTTGCTGCGCGAGCCTCTCCCCGGAATAACACATTGTCATTTTGTCAGGATGCAAACAGCTAATAACTGTGAGGCAGGTCCTCCATGATATGTTGTCTCATCATATGAATTTCAATTTCACAGGCTTCGAGTTCTTGGTAAGCCACATGTCAGCAACAATCAACAACAGACCTAAATATAGAACCAGGACAATGTAAACCTCTTGGCCAGGGACATAAATCACAATATAGCCATCTATTTCCTATACGATCACCGTGTTTATTGCTTCACGCCTGGTGTTCAAGAGCAGCTGATAAAAGACACTATTGTCACCTTAATGTGACATTTAAATGGTTAGATTAAACTTTTAGATGTAATTCTTAGATTTGGAGGGATTCAACCTCCTCAGGGCAGTTTTTAATTGAAAGTCTTTTCCTCAAAAGAGTTTTAAACGAGTGTCTTCAACAATCGGCGTCAAGGCGAAGCTAATTACCTCTTTTCTCAATTGCTCTTCAATGCTCATTTGTTTCCGGGCGACTTGGTTTGTGTTTGTGTGACCGTAAACACTGAGCATCTGATGACATGCGCGTGCATATAATAACTATATCATGTCATCGGTGGTAATAAGATGAGTTTTGAGACAATTGGGATGATTCTTTTAAGGATGTCCGGAGAGAAAACAGACAGAAGGTATTTCTGTATGTTACGTTTGCCTTTAAATTAGAACCTGTATCGTTAGTCTCTGCTACTAACACTTGTTTAAATGCGTACTCCAGAGAAGAAGAAGAAGAAGAAGAAGAAGAAGAAGGTCATTTTCTGAAATTCATCACGTGCGCCACAAAACCCGCAGCCACAGCACGTGCCGGGCATCATAACATAGACCCAACTATTATAATCGATTTAAACGTTGCAGCCCTACTTTCCATTTAATTAATCATATATATAGATGTGATGTACTATATGACATGTTCTTTCATGCTTTGTGCCGATGTAGGTATCTGGTAATTTTTGATATTATTACATTTTTATAATATTATGTACTATTCGGTACAGAATTAGCTTGAACGGCCAAGTAGGTTGCTAGCCATTAAACAAGGACTTTGACTCTGGTACTTTGCTGCTCTCAATGTACATGAACAGAAATAGACATGAACAAGTTAAACATAAACTTTTGACTACTATGCTTCCTGTTCTTGTCCTCAGGTGTGGTTTGCTGTGATATTTTGATGTGTGATCTGACTTACAGGCCATGCATTTATATATGTATTGCCTTTTGATAACCATTTTTCATTTTTAAATATCATGAATAAATCTCAAGAACATGCTTAATTTAAGATGCAATAAATGCAGAATAAGAGGTTACAGAAGCAAGTGGAACAGAGACGTGACGTCATGACTTTGGCTCTCTATATGCACTCCATCTTAATTGATCGATTATGTTAGATACACATTCAAGTCATGTGCCACGTGAGGCATTTTGAATGTTAACGTCCTTTTTAATAATTGCTGAACACTAGTGGTTGGGAAATGAACAGCTGACTGAAATAAACACTATTTTCCACACTGTTCCACACATTTATAACGGTAAAAGTTTCTGCGGGAAAACACAGCTCTCATTGGGAAAAAATAGAAGTTTCCCGGCTCCAGAGTTTCAAGTCAACAGTTTAACCTCAATAGTGTGGAGGTTAACACCACAGCTGCAGGAGTCTTTGCATAATTAAAAAGAAAAGGAATGTGGCACAGTTTTGGAATACTTTGCAGCCAAGTACTCCTTTCATTTACACTTTTTTGGGAGGCCAATGTGGTTTAATAAAAGGGCATGTGTTCAGCCTCCAAACACAGTGACATACACTGAAAATGTCCCTTTTCCTTATCTTTTAAAATGTATGCCTGCAAAAAAATAGTAAGCAGATTAAGTAATTACAGATTTCCAAGTTTTGTTTCATAACCTCAACAATGTCACTGATGCTACATTTAAAGTAACAACAAAGTGACAACAAAACTGATGAATGCACATTTGTCAAATCACTGCAAACAAGTCTGAGGTAACGAAGACCTGTCAAAGCACGGATGACCTCTCCACCCGGTTGACCCCGACACGGCCGTCTGTAGTTGCAGCCGGGCGGGTCAGACTGGTGTCAAGCCCTGCGGTTCAAAGGTGACAATAAGACCAGTGCCGTCCAGGAAATTAGACCAAACTAATTGTCCATCAGTCCACTTAAATCACAGTCCAATCAAAAGCAAGTCTAGTTCACCCATTCCAGGGCCATGACACCAGGCATGGGCGGGGGCTCGGGGGTTATTACGGATGGAAAATTAAATTATGTATGCTGCAGTGCACTCGACACAAAAGCAAATTCCCAATTTAATTAACAAACAAAGACCCTTAAACAAGAAGCAGGCACTGTAGTAGCCTACTGTATTTGTATTACAACAAATACAGTTCAATCTTTCAAAAAACAGACATTTCCTGAAGAGGCCTGTTTGTGTAGCATGTTGCATTCCCCCCCCCAAAAAAACAGAATACCTTATTAATTTATCCTGAAAATGTATCAATCTACCACTAACTCTGTATTTCACCCAATAATTCAAGTCTCCCTTTGCTGATCTGCAATACATTCACTCTAACATATTGTAAACGCAACGTGGCAGGCGCATATATGTATTTTCAGATTGTACATTTTTTTTAACTGAACAAATTTACATCACAGTTTATGTCAACGTACACGGCTTCAACTTCAGCCATGTTTATCATTCCTGCCCGTCCCAGAGGGGAAACTTGACCCTTGTTAAATTGCTCGTTGCCCGGGCTAAATCCCTGCGCATATGTGGGAATTGTGATTAGCATATTAATATTAGCATATTAGCATGCTTGCTGCTAGTTAACAGTCTAGGCGACCTCCCCCTCCCCCCCCCCTGTTACTCATGCTGCAGTCTGTTTAACTCAGTCAGCAGCAGGGATCTCCATCTGCAGACAGCGAGCGCTCCCTTGGTGAAAGGTTTAGTGCACTTCCTTTGATCAGATGAATCCTCATGCCAAGGCCACGCCTTCCTCTCTGCGGCATTTTCAACCACCTCTGGAGGAAAAAACCTGTGTGTACACTTGCAAACCCTGGCTGTGAATCGAGAAATGCTCCGGCATCGTAGCATCTCCTTATTTCTGTGCAGAAATGTCAAGCACGTAACCTCAAAGATGGCATAAGTGCACTTGAGTCTGTAGAGCCCTTTCTCTTGAAAGCAGAAGTGGTTTGGGCATGTATGGACCTTGTCACTGGTTATTTTGTTGACCTTGTTCTATGCATACGCACAAGTATGTTCTAAAAGTGTTCTGCTGGTGGCCCATTCCTTATATCTGCTCAAAGTTTTCCGCCCAGGGTTTGAGCCACGTGTGGCTCTGGAAAACTGCGATAGAATATCATCTCTAAGCAATTCCTCGCAGTGTGGAATGCCTATTTTTGGCTGGACTGCTGCATTTTTCTGCATGGAAAAAAAAAAGAAAGTCAAATCCTCCTGACAGCACTGTTGAGCAGTCCCAGCCAGCTATGAAGCGCTGCTTTTAAGGACTCTTACTGTAAAACTTGTGGCTGCCTTCCCTAAATCAAGCTATTTGTGGCTACATGATTATAGTCTAGACGTGCTCCTGCTTTTTAACATGAATCTGGAGTTACATCTACATCTACAGATAACGTACACAGACAGTGCTGTGAAAACATGGAGTCTGGTGCCTTGTCAGTCATAAGAGAAAAAAATCCATTGGCTGTAAATAGAAAAAAGAAATCAGAGGATGTTTGACAATGTTATGATTTTGATTGTTTAAAAAGGAGTGAATTATTAAAGGAATAGTTTGACATTGCGGAATATACGCTTATTTTCTTGCTGAGAGTTAGATGAGAAGAACGATACCACTCTTATGTCTATAAAGCACAACCAGCAGCTGGTTAGCTTAGCTTAGCTTAACGACTGGGAGCAAATTCCGCCAACCAGTGCCTCTAAAGCTCGGGAACCAATTGAGACTCAAGGAAGTCACTACGTCCAGCAAAAAAATAGTCCACCACCCAACCCCTTGCAAATCCACAACACACAAAGGACCCTGATAGTTATCCAAAGGATCATAACATGTCGCTGCTAATATCTTTTCAAATTAAAAACACATTTTTAATGGCTAGCAATTACATCTGAGGAATAATGACTCTGTCCATATAAAAAGGAGCCAACGAGAGATCTGATGAAGCGTAAGTACACTTAAGGCCTTAAAGGTAAACGAGCAGCATATGTTGGCGATATAAACTTAATGTAGACACTTAAATAAATGTGCTTCAACAGGGATTTTGTTTAATTTATGCAGGTATGTTTTAGAAATTGTAAGCAACATCTTCAGCCCTATACTAGAGTTCATCCTTCATATTAGTGTTGACAGGGAACAATGAATGTATCATCATTAACATCACTGATCCCTTTTAGCCTTTAGAAAAGTTAGACAAAGTTGAATTGCTAAAGATAATCAGAGTCGTATCCATTATTTTGAAGCCATGATCACATCCTGTTGTACGCTCAATGTAAAAGGGAAAGTCCATCAATCAAAGTGTCCTTTAGGGAGCCGTGAAGGGCTTGACGTTACGCAAACATTAATTTGACTCGTTCTACCTCTGAGGGGCCCGGGCAGCGTCACGTTGTCCCTCTGCTCTGAGGTTCACAGCGGGGGTCTATAAGGCCCCGACCAGGATTCCTGCATCAATCTGGAATTGTCTCCTCGTTCGGAGAAGAGAGGCCTAATGGGAGAAAATGTACCACCTCATCACCACCTCCCAGGGCTGCCATAATGGAGCATCCATGGTCATTAATGGAGCGTACCTCCCACCTCAAGAGTCTCTATTCAGTCTCTGTCATCATTCACGGCCATCACTTCCTCAGAATTTAATGGTTTTGGAGGTCCCTTTTATCCCATTGTCTCTACGCCTCTGTGTCCCTTCCCCATTTAGGAGCCCAAACTAGAGGACGGGCCTGTTAGTCGGGCGTTGGGGCTGACCTCTGTACCCCTTCAGTGGAGACTCCTTCAGCTTTGTTTTGGGCTTCTGTCCCCCTTGCCAAGGCAAATCAGACCCCATGCGGGTCACGGAGAGAGGGAGCCACTGGGGGTCTCATTGTCTTCCCATTCACATCATAGACAAGTGGCTCGGAGTGGACATCAGACGCTCCCTATAGCCACACACACTGAAGGGACAATGTCCACACAAAGTGACAGCTCCTATTGGGAGAGGAATGCATGTGAATCGAGAAGGTTCAAAGAAGCACGCCAACAAACCAACGACATGGGAATATTAGATTGCCAAGCGCTATTTCTCCCTCTTCTATCATCTTCATGCAAACAATAAGGAAGATTACAGTCAAAATGATTTTCTGTAATCTAAAGTTCATCATATAGCACACTCAATGCGTTAGGGAAGGTAGTCGTATGAAGCTGAAAGTCGCATTTTCCACCTGCTTTCATCGAAAATGCCTCAGGAAATCAGGAGATCCACCAGGACTGACCATCACATGCTGATTCTACGTTCTGTGCTTTAGGGGGCAGGAGAGAACCAGTAGAAAAAATTGCGGCTGGACCGCACAGACAGGGCCGCGGGGTCGGAGCGAGCCTGTGGCTGGGGGGTAAGATTAGGAGGCAGCTGAGAGAGGGCACGCGGCCATCCTCCAGTAAAACATTCCCGCCATGGCCCCAGGCCAGGAGCTTAATACAGACTAAAGAGAAGGGCCGGCGTTGGCAAGTCACTGGCAATTATTCCCATTGCGTGCACTTGACGTCTTTCTGATGACAATGCATTTGAATGCATGCAAATCAGGGTGCAGGGATTAATTTAGATGACCGTGACGAAACTCATGCCTCGCTCATTTAATCACAGATTCATTCAATTACCCTCTTGGACACTTGGCAGGCTTCGTCGATCCATATAAAGTATGGCGTATGTTGCTATTGTGGTCGCACTAATTTCCTGAATTTCCTCTGCTGGCTCTGTTCAGAGTGCGTCATGGCAGCATGTTCTCCCACTTGATACTGTACGTTTTCCCATCTCTCATTTTCTCATTTAGTCTCAAGAGGTAGTGGAGTGAGATTAGAGCACCGAAGCCTCCTGTAGATCTATTGACCGCCGATTCATCGGCTCATCGCAGGACATATTGCTGTTTTGTTAGCCCTGCGACAAGCAGCTTAATAGGTTCATCCTTGCTGAGAGTTTGAGCTGAAACCTGAATAGCAGACTGTAATTCTCCTTCCAGTGTCTGGACTTGAATCTCAGTGTAATCACATCTGTAGACCAGCAAACTGGAAATCCATGTTTGAGTGCCAGGTAAGTGGGGATGTTTTTAAGACTGCTTCCTATTATTTGCTGTTTGCAGCCAAACAAAATGGAGGAAGGTAATAAAGGCGTGGCTGAGTGGGTTTAAAGGCTTAAATCCTGAATGAATGAATCATCCATAAAATTCTGTGAAATTATAAAAGAAGTATTCAAAGGTACGAATGCCAAAACTAATCCTCTTTTATCTTTAACCAGATGTAACATGACTAGCGGTTGCTGTAGATTCACAGAAAGCATCAAGCGCACTCAATAAACATGAGGCAGTAATGATCAGACTGCTGATTGAATCCAACCTGATTCAAAACAAGCTCAACTAACAGATCTCAAATCAATACATCATGTGACGCAGCATAGTTCAACACAATAAGCAGGGGAATGGCATCGATAGGGAATGAATAACCGCAAACGAATCACATGCTGATAAAATAACACTTCGCAATTACTTTGACATCTTGGGTTTGCCCAAATGCAGGAACGTTATTTAAGTATTAAGCCATGTGCACCACAAACTATGACACACAATAGCTGGACTAGCAAATAATTAGACTTTTTAGAGAGGCAATTTTATGCTCATTTGATAACTGGTAGACAAGAAGGGGACAGAAGGTCCCCAGCTGGATTCAAACCAGTAACATTGCAGTTATACTGCATGCATCTGAACCACTAGGCCACCAGGAAGCTCAGACTAAAAAGTCGCGAGGGAAGGTTATTTATAGAATACAGATTTGTAGTTGAGATCAAAATGAAGGCAGAGTCTCGAAGATGGTTGTGGTCCGAGCAAGGGCGCCGTAAGTAAGGGTGTAGGAAGTGGATAAGGGGCCATGCCCCCCCCCAACACTTTACGCCACTGGCCCAATTTGGTGTCGCAGCTGGTGTGATCCCATTGCAAGATGGTCTTTACGTATAATTTATTCAATTTTTAAACTATACATTGGTACATTTCTCCACACTTTACTGCACTTCTGGTTGGATGCTAAACTGCATTTAGTCGTCTCAGTATTTGCTCTTTGTGACAATGACATTAAAGTTGCATCTAAAAAGAGTAAACACAGAATTATAACTGTATTTGTGATGTTGTCAGAGAGCGAGGAACAAACAGATAATATTGGGAACAGCAGGGTTTTCCCCCTTACACAGGTCTTCGTGGCTTAAACTGGATCAATTGAACAGTGTAAGTTCGCCCCCTCACCTCTCTGCTTTTGCCACATCGACGTCATGGAATGTGTGATGTCATCGACAGAGCACACACACAACACATGCTCTGTCACCTGGTTTCCGCAGCAACCGAACCACAGCAGTTTCCTCCCTGCACATGTCGCAAGACGTGTTCAATGAAAGGCCTTGTGCATACCTAGAAAACATGGGAAAATAAAAAAAAAAGGTTACGTGGGTGTGTGTGTGTGTGTGTGTGTGAGATGGACAACAAAAGCTTTTTCTCTAGTTTTGTCTTTTTTTTGGGTCCCAACCCTGTTTGTGCCGGTGTGACTCACAACAGCTAAAGATCCAACGCCTTTCACTCACAGCTTTCTAATACATCAAAGGCTCAGTCTGTGATACAGTTTTGGCTGCGCTTGCACACTCAAGCCCCAAGAAAAACTAAATGCATTTAAAATCCTCATGAGCTTCATCTTTCACTTACAGCTCCAACAACTCCTTCAGAGGGCAGAAAGCCAGTAAACTGCCTCTGTGGCTAATGCTGCACATTAAACACACCGTTAACAGAGTAAATTAAAGTTTCCAACATGTGACGATAGTAAAATAATTAAACATATACTGTAATCGTACACTACATAAATATTGAACATCAGTTCACCACAATCCATTACTCATAATAAAATGCTTCTCTAACTATAACAAATGACTCACACATATTTACCGTACAAACATGAGAGTGGTATCAATCTTCTCATCTAACTCTCTGCAAAAGAGAAATAAGCCTACTTTAACAATTCCTTTAACTTTTTTCAAGAGCAGCACAAAAAAACCCGCTGAATTAATCTAAACAGCAGCTGCAGACAGAGGCTCGACTGTGATCCAGTGGATGGCACAAAATGCCACAGGTGACGTTTCTGTTGGTAAAGACGACATAGGAGCTTTATTTTCAGAGTGTGTTTGACCCCCATCAGTCACGAGCCTGCAGACAGGATAAAAGGCCGCACAGACTTTGTGTTAACTACATTCAAACCGTCAGACAAAAGACAACGTTCAATCGACTTCGGCCGACTCTCCTGCGCACTCTGTGTTTCGGACACAAACAGAATAGAAATACTGTATGGTGCGTAACCACTTGACAGGCTCAGACTGACAAACAGCTGGTAATAGCAGTTAATCAAGAACCTTTTCTTTCATTGGCGGTTGACAGACCACACGGTTTGACTTCTAATAACACAGACGCACATTATCCAGACACACACACACACGCACACACACGCGCTCACTACACACGGCCTGCTCGGCACAGCGCCAGGCCTTATGTGTAACTGGCATGACTGGTTATCTCCATGGCAACGGGAATGTTGGCCATGGCAAGTGCCAAGAGAGCAGCTGGTAGGTAGTGGCAGATTAGTCTCCAAACAGATTTACGGCCAGTCAAGTACTGCATGGCCTTTGAAAACAAGAGGAAGAAATGATAAAGAAGCCATTAGAGTGAAAGAAAACAAAGAAGGGGTTGTAGTACAGCCAAGTGAGTCCACCGACGGAGAGGAGGAGGAGGAGGAGGAGGAGGAGGAGGAGGAGGAGGAGAAACCCTTCTTCTGGTCGAGCTCGCAGCTCGAAAGCGAGCGGTCAAAAGAGAAGCTCCGGCTTTCTGAGAAAATAATACAAGACAGTTTGCTGCGTCTCCCGCTGTGATTCAGTACTGTGAGGTCTTAAGTAGGGAGGGATGCATTTCAATTGATTATGTGAAGTTATTACTCAATTAGTCTATTAAGAGGTGGTATACAGACCAACTGCAGTCAAATTCTGGATATTAGGAATTTAATTGTAGAATTTTTGAGTCAATAAATGCTGGATTGATGATTTTAAGTTAAAAACTAAGGTGTCTTTGGTGTACTTTACACAATATCTTGATGGGAACACAGAAAACATCTGCTGATGAAGGCCATATGATAAGACCTGAAGCTGCAGAACAGCTACATGACGGATCTTGTAGTAAGTGCTGTTTCCAAGAACAAGAATCAACTTCGAACCTCAGATTTTGAGTGGGCGAGACATCCTGAAAGAAATGCGGACATCTTCAATTCCACAACAAACTCCATCTGCTGATGAAGATCATGTAACATGACTGAAAGCACACGAGCAGCTGCTAGATCGACATTGTGATGAAAAGGTTTTTCTCACTTACAAAATGTGGGAGCTGCATTTACCGGATTGATCGGTGATCGGTGACCAACAGACTTGCAACGACAGCTTTGAGTGCTCCTCTTAGAAGTTGAGTCTGATTGGAAGTGATGATTACGAATATTTATTAACACTTTTCTGAGAGGCACTGTGTACTATTAGGTGACAGATTTATTCAAAATGAAGTTGGGATGACTGCAGAGGACTACAGAGGAGCTCTGCTGTCTTCCCCTGTTGTCATTGAGTGAAGTGAGTCTGGTTGGTTGTATATTTTGCAGCTCTAGTAAAACGTTTGAAACAGATTTTTCTTGTCGGTCCAGACTGGGTCTTACATCACAGTTTGAGCACAATCATTTGATCACATCAGGATGCCTTAAATATCAGATGTAGGTTCATGAAAATCATATTTTTGTCCAAATCACTGTCAAGTAATGTGAAGCGATAGAGACGAAAAGTGGAGAGAAGCAATAAACAGCGTTACTTTTAAGGCTAAATGTGGACGTACAGTATATTGATGCAGTTTGATGAAATCTTATGAATCAGAGCGAGAAAATCACATCAAAATGACAGCTCCATATTTGAGACTGATGTCAAGCAGATGTTGATAAACCGACACAAAAATAAACTTTTTGTGATGATTGCAGCCGTCTGCATTCTCTTATTCAACTTAGTGTGACAGTGGCGCTTTTTTTATTGTGTTTATTAATACATAATTCAAAATGCAAGCCAGTGTGGCATGTAATAATGTTACAATGAGCTACGCTCGCCCTCCTGGTTTAATATACTTTTGCATATACACAATTGCTTTTATGCCTTTTCAGAAAAATGCCAAAACACATTTCTCATTCTGGCATCAGGTGATTTAAATTCTGAGTCAGTCTATTTCAGTAGTTGGTATCCATAAAAGTGTTTTATGTCTGCTGCCGTCACGATTTACTGACTTTTATAGCAGCATCACAAAAAAAGTGAAAAGTATGAGCAACGGAGACACGATTTTGAGTATCGCTTCTTTGAGTGCTAATGAAGTCCTCACCGGTGCTGATGAGAAGGGCATCGGCAGATGTTTTAGGTTTCCGACGCCAATGTAAGATACGACTAATGCATACTTAAACATTATTTACATTTATTTAATTATGAATTATCATTTGGAATTGTTCCTATGATAAATGTCACCCTACAATGAAAGTTTCTTATGCTGCCAGCGCTGCAGAGCCATCTATTACCAGTCAGGGAGGGACTGATGATTACATTGATTCAATTTGACTCGATGCAGTATTCCCAATCCAGTCTGACTCAGTAATATCTGTCCTCGCTAACAAGCCTCCCCTTTTCGCAGAGCTCATCATGTTAACACTTTGGTGCACGCTCCAGCAGCTCTGAACAGATAAAGGAGCATAACAGACAACGAAGGCGGTGATTAAAACACAGTGTAAGGCTGTATTTAGCAGTCAGAGCGTTTTTTTTTTAAATGTTTGTGAGGGAGTTCTGTTGGTTTGTGTCAGTGTTTATGGGAAGAGGTCAGAAACACCTCGTAGCAGGCTTCACACTTGACATTGCACATTTCCAGAATGTACGTGATACCTCCATTATCTTGATGTCAACATGACATCGCCGAGCTTGTGTCAGCTTATAAAATATAATCACCTTCAGGCTGAGAAGATACATGCACCCTAGAATACATAGATAAAGAGTGAGCAGGATTTCAGCTCCCCGATGAACAATTAGGAACAAGTCTAGGCATGTCGGGCGAGCGCCCCACTCCCATCCCATCAGTGGGTGAGCATAAAGTGCAGCATGAATCCACAGACTGTTTGGAGTTTTTCCTATTTCTACAGACCAGCAGCTGCCTCGTGCAGCTGCCCTGAGATGCAGCTTGTGAAAGATCCAACAGAACTGGTCAAAATAACAAACCACGAAATCAGAACAGGTGAAAAAGAAAATGGCCACCAAAGAGGCTTGCTGCACGTAATCATTCAAGAGTCCAGTAACTGAACAAAATTACATTTTCTTTTTAAGCACAACAGTGTATGGATTACTGGACGGGACTACGGGGCGGGCCTTGCAGCCCAAAAGGTTCAGGGTGCCCTAAGGCCAGAGCATCTGATGGAAGTGATCGTCTTATTGGAAATCAAACAATGACAAAGGTGCACCAAACAACCGCAGAGATGTAAAACGACTACAAAGCAAACAAAACAACAAAGAGTCATAAAAACGGTCATTAAGAGACTTGAAACCACACATAGAGATATAGAGCAACCACAAAGAGACAAACAACAATATAGAGATGTAAAACGACACAAAGATATATAGAGCAACCACAAAGAGACAGAAAACAACCACAATGAGACAAACACAACAATATAGAGATGTAAAACGACACAGAGATATAGAGCAACCACAAAGAGACAGAAAACAACCACAATGAGACAAACACAACAATATAGAGATGTAAAACGACACCAAGATATATAGAGCAACCACAAAGAGACAGAAAACAACCACAAAGAGACAAACACAACAATATAGAGATGTAAAACGACAC
>NW_022280040.1:7058984-7079403 GCF_004355925.1 Anarrhichthys ocellatus | reverse complement strand
CAACCACAAAGAGACAAACACAACAATATAGAGATGTAAAACGACACAGAGATATAGAGCAACCACAAAGAGACAGAAAACAACCACAAAGAGACAAACAACAATATAGAGATGTAAAACGACACAAAGAGATGTAAAACGACACATAGAGATGTAAAGCCACCACGAAGAGACAGAAAACAACCACAAAGAGACAAACACAACAATATAGAGATGTAAAACGACACAAAGAGATGTAAAGCCACCACGAAGAGACAAACACAACAATATAGAGATGTAAAACGACACAAAGATATATAGAGCAACCACAAAGAGACAGAAAACAACCACAATGAGACAAACAACAATATAGAGATGTAAAATGACACAGATATATAGAGCAACCACAAAGAGACAGAAAACAACCACAATGAGACAAACACAACAATATAGAGATGTAAAACGACAGAGATATAGAGCAACCACAAAGAGACAGAAAACAACCACAAAGAGACAAACACAACAATATAGAGATGTAAAACGACACAAAGATATATAGAGCAACCACAAAGAGACAGAAAACAACCACAATGAGACAAACAACAATATAGAGATGTAAAACAACACAGACATATAGAGCAACCACAAAGAGACAGAAAACAACCACAAAGAGACAAACACAACAATATAGAGATGTAAAACGACACAGATATATAGAGCAACCACAAAGAGACAGAAAACAACCACAAAGAGACAAACACAACAATATAGAGATGTAAAACGACACAGAGATGTAAAGCCACCACGAAGAGACAGAAAACAACCACAAAGAGACAAACACAACAATATAAAGATGTAAAACGACACAAAGAGATGTAAAGCAACCACAAAGAGACAGAAAACAACCAAGACGCTCTAAACGAATATATTACACAAAAAACAATCGCAAATAGATGCAAAATGACAAGAAATTACAGAATTGCGTGTCTCTCTCAGACTGGGGGTCTCGCTCCAAAGTATGTCGAAGGTGTGGGGGCCTTTTAGATGTCTTTACTTCATAGGCCTCAGCCTGAACAATCCACAGAACAGTAGGCTACTCGTCGAGTATCAATAAGAACTTTTCAATAAAACGTTTACAACATGGAAGCAAAAAGAGCCAGTGTTTCTGAAAACCTTCTCTTATGTAATTCTGTAGCTTGTTAGTTGGCTCAGTGCCTCAAAAGCTAATGAAAGAGCGGCAGAGAAGAAGAAAAAGTGCTAAGTCCACACATTAGGGCCTTTGACTTGTCCTAAACCTGCGAGGAGCAGGGACAATGCCTCTTGATTTTAAAGGCATAGAGAAGATTAGAGATACGTGAGATGCTTTTGTACGGTTTCCAAAATGAGGCACCGATATATCTGGTAAAAGAGGTAAGAGCATAGGTTGACACTCAAGTGTTCAAAGAGGTAAACGTATATGTTGTATAGTCACTGTGTGTCTGTAAAACTTTTGTGATTTAAAGAGAATAATGTCATGTTGGGAAGAACACTTATTTCTCATTATCACAGCTAAGATGATTAGCGTGTGTTTACATTTACAGCACAGATATGAAAGTAGTTAATTATCCCATTTAATTCCTAAAATGCCGAGCTGTTGCTTTAACAGCTTGAAATGAATGCGTCTTTCTGGCAATATGAGTCATTGCTCGTCTCGAATTGTAAAAGCCATAATGGTGTTGTTTTATTTGTTCTGACGCACTGAATTGATTGTCTTACTCCACATGTTCAATGTCATGAAAGAAATGCCCTAGTTGTGAGACATTCAGGGACAAAAATAAAAGAGGGTTTTTATTTTCTGTGCAAAAAAAAAAAAAATTGTATTTAATGAGTATCTTCTATGATTATGAATCAATTTATCCGGGTTGAAAGGAGTTGTTGTTAGCTGAAGCCTACAGAGGGAGAGAAGTATCCCATGATGCATTAGGATGAGTAACAGTGTTGATCTCAGAGGAATAACATGCCATTATTTTACTTTATCATGGGTGTAATACACAATGTGTAGTTTATTCTTTACGCTCTTGAATAGTATCATAAGGCGTGCGCCCACAGTGCACTCAGCACGGATATAATGGTTATGCTGTGTTGTGGCCCTCTGTATCATTACAGACAGGAACTGCTTTTAGGAATGGCACAACTAACTTTTCAGACAAAAACCGAACAGGGACTTGACTGAAAGAAATGTAATATTTTCCAAGCTCAGTTACCTTTATTGCAAGAGGCAGAATTTCCATACAGTGTAATTATATATTCATATGAATCAGCAGAGGGAAAGTGAAAAAGTACAGGCATC
This sequence comes from Anarrhichthys ocellatus, assembly GCF_004355925.1. Classification (NCBI taxonomy): domain Eukaryota; kingdom Metazoa; phylum Chordata; class Actinopteri; order Perciformes; family Anarhichadidae; genus Anarrhichthys; species Anarrhichthys ocellatus. The sequence goes on along the minus strand of NW_022280040.1, from coordinate 7,077,095 downwards.
CTGATGTCTGCTGGAGCGGTTAATGTATAAACAATAGACCGCATTCTCCACTCTCCCCCTCTCCTTAATCTTTGTCTTTTTATAGATGCATTTCTTCCTATTTAATGTCTCCTTGCCTTTCTCTTTGACATGGGTGTAAACCGAGCCATATCATTAGGGAGTCAAGAGCATCTCTGTTGTGCCTCTCGGTTATATAATGATCTCCCCGTAGACCTCTTCTGGTGTTTTGGCGGCGCTCTCTGCCTGCTAACCCGGCCCAGCTTTGGCCCGGCTCCAGTCCAAACAGAACCCACTTTGTCCTCGACTCTTGTTTTTGGCACCAGCTGTTCGTGCACGACTCCAGCAGCTGACTCCTTTGTTTTACGTACAGTTGGCTTTTTCTTCTTACATCACTTTTTTGGTCCCCCCCCCCTCCCAGTTTGGTCTGTTTGTCCGACCTCGCTGTTCCCTCTCTTTCTGTTTCTCTTTTTGTCTCATTTCTATTGACATTTTTTCTGCCTCAAGCCCCTTTCCCCCCCACTGTCTGCAGAAGAGGCTGTTAGTGCTGTGATGTACGAGGGCAGCTGACGCCCACCTGCTTCCAAGCAGTCAGTCTGAAGGGTGATTCTAAGCTCCACCATCGGCTATTGGCTATTCACCCGGCTCTACGGATGAATCAATACCAACTGCCACACCTGTCGCAGCTCCTGTAAACACCAGCCACGCTCACTGACGTTAAACCATTTGTAAAAATGTCTAATGATGATATAATTATATTTCTCTACTGCTGCCAACAATGTGTCATGATCGGTTATTCTTTTACAACTTCATGATAGCCCACTAAAGCTGGATTAAGCCGTATTTTATGGAGGACGGACAGCGGTGTCATTAGCAATGATTTACAGCCTCAGTAAGTGCTTTGAAACAGTAAAATTCATAAAGGGGAGGGAATTGGCTTAATAATTAAGAGCCACTGAGAAGCGATTCTCCAATAATCTCTCTCCTGCCGTTGGCAGAATCTTCCTCTTTGCTATCTCGACTTTGCACAGGTAAAAGGAAAGATGATGACCTTCTCCATGGGAATAAATGACTGGTCCTGACAGGCTGATGAGTGGTCCTAATAATGCCCCTGGTGAAATGATTTAATTGTTCACAATGTTTCCGTCTCACAAATACAGCCAATAAAGGGGAAGCCTTTAGTCTCGGGCGGTGAAGCAGGCGAGAGAGTCATCTAATATTCTGCAAAAGACTCGAAGAAAAGATTCAATTAAATTGTTAAAGAGCACTTTTGCTGAGAACAATGTAAAATTAGAGACGGCTCTTTAGAGGCTGTCGGCGCTCATTTCCATTTCTATCACAGACAGGAAAAGAAGCAGCTCAAAGAAACAGAACAATATCAAAACTGAGGTCAGATGTCACCGCCATCATGGCTTTATTATTGCCTCCATACATGTCCCAGCATCAGTCACTCATGGGGTAATTGAGCGAAAGGATATTGATTTGATGTCCAGGCTAATTGTGTGTTGGGGGGTGAATAGCTGTGTAACGTGGCAGGTTTATGTGCCGGTGATGTATAAAGTTATAATTTGATGTAGTGCAGCTGTCAGACCGGGGTGGCTGCTACCTTCTTTCAATAACGGCTCAATGTGTTCAATTGATTTGTGCTGCAGGGCGTCTCTTCTCAGCGTGTTGTAAATCTCGAGTGATATGTGCTTCGTGCAGGTTTTATGCAGACAACACTACTTACTGCGAGGCATTTTGAAAACGTACAGACGGCTTTGTTTTAAATACCACACAATCGAGTGTCTCTTGAATGCAGACAAACAATAAAAAATGTTAAAAAATGTGTCTTATTTGCTGACAGGTGGCCGTAAAAGTTCCAGTAAGACAACAATGCCCGCTAAAATGTTGAACCATACCTTTAAACAAATATTCACAGTATACAGGTTGACTGCTTTTGTTTCGATTAAACTTGGAGGGGTGATTGATCTTGTTATTGATTGGCCGAAGGGGTACCTGCATATTTCATGGTAAACGAAAAGTAAAGTGTGAATTCATTTTTCTTTCTGTCCCTAAGAAGATCTATAATGAATGCATTAGTGGACTTGTGGATACATTGGATATGCTTCCATTGGACTAAAGAGCTGGTTGGTTTCAGAGGGTCCTTCAATGTGCACAATGGTGCTGGCTGGAATAGTTTATGGTCTTTTCCTCCACAAGAAACTTGTTTTTTTAGCCACTCTTTAGCCAGCGACATGGCTCTAAGTCAACCTTGATCCAGACTGAAATGTCTGTTAACTATTGGACGGATTCTGATACATTCATTCATGATCCCCAGAGTCTAAATCCTTAAGACTTTGATGATCCCTTGACTTTTGATTTGGCGCCACCAGCAGGTCAAAGTTTTTCACTTACACAATGAAATATCTCAACATCTACATGAAAGGCACATTTTGTACGGACATTCGTGGTTCCAAGAAGATGTACCCTGATGACACTGACTCTGAAGCGCCCCCGCAAGGTTGACAAAACAAGATGGCATCGGCCAAAAACCAAGATGGCGACGTCCAACATGCCAAACTAGAGGCTTCAAAATCGCAGTCCACAAACCAATGGTTACCGTGCCGGTGACTACGTCCAATTCTTAAATACAGTCAATGGTTCTTACCAGATATATACTTCTGTGCTGTGACTACAACCCTTTCTGCAACAAAATTAAGTTCCCATATAACTAAATCAAATCAACTCAATTACATTACAAGGGAAATTTATTTTCTCTCTGATTGCGGTCACAGTTTTAAACAGTTTTCAACATGTAGCTGACGCTCTAAATTAAATAAAACAACAATAAAAACACTACTAAACTAATTTGATAGGTTTAAGACACAAAATTACTTGTTTAAGTTTAGTAAAAAACATGGTTTGGCCTAAAATTACTTTAAAACTTTAACTTCAAAACCGTAACAAAAGTACGCGGTTATGTTAAGGCAACAAAAGTACTGCTTGGCATCAAGTGCATTTTGTTTACACTGGACACAAACAGGAGTCTCCTGTGATAGCTTTCTGTCTGTCGTTGGATTTGATCTCCTCCCACTTTTCTAATTGTATCCACACGTCTTACCGACAACTGTGCTATGACGGGTTTCCATCACTCTGTTCCTGCTGCCACATTATGAGACTTCTTTTGTTTGAGTCTGTTTAGCAGTTGCTCTGTTTGTGCAGGGTACACGGTGAAATGACCAAACAGAAAAACAACAAGCCTCGAAACATTTCATCTGTGCAGGGGGGAGATGGATGCCACTTATCAGTCAGAGAGATTACCGTGAAAAAGAAACTCAAACACCAAAACCCTCTGCTTTGTGGAAACGCATTTATTACCAAGATGTTCCACTAATGGCTACCTCTGCCCCCCTCTGTCTGTTTGAACGAGACGTCTCCGCCTCTGCCTCCGCTCGTCTCACTCAGCAGCACTACTTAGAGTGTGATGAGGAAATGGCCCGATGTACAGTACCTTGACAGGATGAGGGAAAGTGTGTAAACGTGTGGTTAGTGTGTGTGTGTGTGTCTGTGTGTGTGTGTATTTTACAAAAGTCTACACTCAGGTGCCTGCGGGTAGAATTTGCTGTGTAATTACAGAAGAGAGAGCGAGATAGGGACAAAATAGAAAGTGTGTGTGAAGCTGAGAGGAATGTGCTGATTAATGGACGATCGAAGGCAGCATCCCTAAGCAGCCCGCCTCATTACCGTTCAGTCTGACCCAGCACTGCCTTCATTAGGCCTTAAAGCAGCCTGTTAAAATACTGCCCGTGTGTGGTATCCTCATTAAAGCTACAGATGATAACCAAACAAAGGCCAAATTCCCTTTTGTCAGTTCAAACCGCTGTGCTTAAGCCAAAAAATAATAAAATAGAGGAGCGTCTGTGTTTGGGCTGTGTAAATTGGGATGGCTTTCACCCCTCTTGTTTTTTTAACTTCCTAACTATAGAGAAGAAAGACTTGGTTTGGAGGAATTAAACAGCCGGATCACCAAAATAAAACAAAAACTCTTCTCAGTTCTGGTGCAGTGGCTACAACATTTACTGGGATTTTTATATCTTAAGGGAAAACAAATCAATACGTTTGTATTAACAACAAATCACATGACTACGTAAATATAAAAAGGAGCAAGACCAAAACATTGCATAGAAGCTTCTATAATTCACTTTCACCTGTAAACCAAACTCAATAGATTTATAAAGAGGTTTTCAGAATGATTGCTCTTTTATGACCTTATTGAACTTTATGTGTGGGGATCAAAATGACTTGATTATTGGTGTCTCAGCATTGTCAGCAATGATTGAACACCAGCTTCACAGCATTTACGTGCTCTGCTTAGTCATGACTTCAACACCATCACACACATTGGATTTCTGAAGATTAGGGTGTAAGTGACACTCTGGCTGAACATGATTATAATCAAATCGGTGGGAAATTCCTGCTGAGGTCCATCTGTACATCATAATAGAGCACATTTGTAACAGTAGAGGCAATCACAATAAAGAGGGGAAGAGCGCAAAGAGTGAATTTGATGCAAAAAAGGGCAGAACTGCAGGTCAGTGTGGGCTTTCCCAATCAAACTGGGAAAGTTTCTGCTGCAGTTTTGAATAAAACAAGTCAGATCAAGAGTCGCTCATTTAGCTTTTTGTATAATTTGCTTTAGTCTAAACTAGGAAAAGGCCAGTCCCTCTTCGGATCTTTTTGGATGATGAATAAGCAAAATCTCACACAAACGGCCACCGTGTGTCCAAACATTCGTCACTGAGCCTCTGCCTGCTCATTCATCGTCATCAGAGTCCCTAAAGTGAAACATTTAAAAAATCTGCGACTGTGCCGCCCTTTGTGTCGCCGTCAGGTTACATCAACCGTTTGATCAATCGTGCCGCGGCTGCTGTCTGGAGGATATATATCGCCGTGGTAACAGAGTCGGTCAGTAGAAGGGAAAGACTGACTCATCACGCTCAATAAAACAAAGAGCAAACAACAAGTGCGTCAGGGAAGGATGTGCTGCAGCTATAAATGTCAAAAGCATCATTTCCCAGGGAGCGAGGCGGTCGGATCACAACAGAGCTCTCCAGGTGGGATGTTATGATGGAGAATATGTTACAGCCGGCTGACCTCATGATCCGTTTCCACACCTGAAGAAAAGCTTTTATGGTGACGTGGTAACAGGACTGATGTTTTAAATTATGATAACACATATTTTACTTTCAAAGTCCAAGGTTATTTGTATACTGCTTAGTCCACAAACTGTTATGTGTGAGTTGGGATTGACCCCTGGAAACAATCTCACCCCAAGGTCCATATTTAGTGGCTGTTGTGGAGCTTTCAGTCACATCACACCATCCTCCTCAGCAGAGTTTGCCCACTTTTCATGTCAATGTGGATTCAAAGTTTCTATTTTTCTAAGCACCGGCCGCAAAAAACGAGTTGTGCCCCACCCCTGATGCATAACACAACTGATTCTCTGACAGAGAAGATTGCATTGTGGGTATTGTTCGGTTTTGACAAGGAGGAAGAATAAAAAAAAGTCGATATCTTTGGTTTGGCTGAGGCAGCAACTTGAGAGTATTAAAAGTGAAGCCAATGCGGAAGTACTTTAAACTTGCATTCTCTCTAATGGCCAGCAGGGGGCGACTCCTCTGGTTGCAAAAACAAGTCTGATTGTATAGAAGTCTATGAGAAAATGACTCTATTCTCACTTGAGTTATGATTTCAGTAAACATTGTAAATATGAGTTTATGGCCTCAATCTCTCATATCATATACAGCATGATGTTCATTTAGTAAATTATGGTCCCATTTAGAGTAAAATAGACCATGAAGAAGGGTATGCTTTAGGGCGGGGCTACCTTGTGATTGACAAGTCGCTAATGCAGAGTTGTCCGTGTTTTTGTCTTCCATCTTTAACCCATTTACAGTTTTCAGTTCATGAAAGTTAACTGTGACCTTTTTAGTTGCCTAAAAATGTCTTATTCAGCGTTCGGTTATACTTAGCTCCATCCGGTCACTTATGGTTGCAAAAAACACAAAATGGCGACGGCCAAAATGCCAAACTCGAGGCTTCAAAACTACAGTCCAATGGGTGATGATTACATCTCCTCACATACAGTCTATTTAACAGATTATTTGTAAAAGCTGAAATGTTGACACACTTATGTAGATTTTTAAACAACTTTATCGTGTCCCAATTGTGTCATTTCCCCGCAGCGGCCCACAGTCAACCATACGTTTCTTTATCAGAGAAATCTCTGCTTTCAAGGTGTATTCAAATTCAGTCTTTCTTGAAAACAGTGAACGTATGTGTCAGTGGGAGGTTGCTGCCACTGGGTGTAAAATAATTCCCTTGTTTGTTTTGAAATACTGGATGTATAGAATCAACTGCTATTACAGTATATCAAAAGTAAGGAAAAACATAAACAATGCCGATTTCAAGAGACCGTTTAATTCAAAGGAAACAAGCGAAGAGCATGTTTTTGGATGTGCTGCCTATTTGATATTCTGTTTCTCAAACTGTCACACAAGTGCTTCAAAAAGGCTGAACTGTATTTGGAAGAAAAGATACTTGAGATACAGTACAATGATAATGCTGCTTTGTAGTAGTAGAACTGTGAGTATTCTATGTATATCTATATATTGAGGTGGTGATGGGAGTGGGACGTTGCTGTCTGTTGTCAGGTCTCCCACCTTCTTGTTCATAATAGAAGTCACATAATGAGGACACTCATGTAGCTGCCTGTGAATGAATAATATTGTGTTGCAGATCAAATATTCAAAACACAAGCATCGGTCAGAGACTTTTTGTTTTTCTTTTGGTTTTGGTAGATAGAGGGAGCTACTCTCCTGTAGTTACTGACTCTGGACCTCAGAGTGTGACAGTCGGGTGACATTTCATATAACAGCCTCTTGTTTTTAAAGGGTCAGTGTGTGTCCCAGTCACACAGCTCGAACCTTTTCTCAGTAACATGGGGCTCCATCATAGGAAGAGTAAACAGCATTAATTTCACACCGTATTGGTTTTATGATTAATCATCTTTTATCCCAGCTCTTGTACTGACCTTCGTCCTGTTCAATTCTTAATGAGAGGAGATTGGACGGTCAGCGTCGGCTCCTCTACGTCCCTTCCTGCTTCTACATGTAGCGGGCTTTATTTGATTTGAGGACAGTTCAAATGAATGCGTTGCACTCCAAATGGCCATCTGCTCCAACCTTGTTTCGTCGACCATAAACAGGCCGGCTCCATCAGTAAAAAAAAAAAAAAAGGTCTTGGCCAAATATTTGCTGCTCTTCGACCCCATTTGGTTTAGTGCGTTCTCTGTTTGCATTTCAATGACCCGCGGTCAGTGTCAGAACGATGGCACGTGTGTCCCTGACGAGCTGTCCCCCTGATAAGACACCCAGCAGAGGAGAAAGGGACCGAGGCCTTGTGGGATAAGAGCAGGGTGAAGGATGGAGCAAATGCGGACCGGCTGCTGGTTCACACAAGCAAGCGCATACAAACACATACGCACTCCAGCTCTGGTATCAGCCTCCTCACACACCCCGCTGCACCGCCAGCCAGCCCTCTGATAGCCCTCTTGTCTTGTGTTTCCTTACTTTAAACAGCTCGTATAATATCGTCACTGAAGTGTCAAGAAAAATGCAGTGGGGAGCAATTGTTATTCATTGCTTTATTATCAGAACGGCACTTGTCGTTTAAGTAACACCTCCCACCGCGTGCCTCCTCCGTCAAGCATGCCTTTAATCCCCAAGCCTCCTAATTATTGCTCATGCAAATCACAGATCGGGGCTCACAAAATATTTTTGCGAAAGAGCGAGGAAAAGAAAGAGTGTGTGAGGGGATACAGAAAAATGCAGGAGTGCATCTGTGCACTCACGTGTGTGTGTGTGTGAGTGTGCGGCGCTTTATTTGAATTGCAGCAGATCTGGAATTAGCTGAGGAGGACGGGATTGTGCGGATTAGGCGGAGAGATTTTACCAAACGCAGACTCCCTATGTGTAATTCATTTTGGCGTCCTTGAAATTGCTACTGTGAGAAATTCAGCAGCTGCAACAGCAGCACTGAGAGTCCTCAAATAGGCAGAATCCAGCCCCCCTACAACCACCCACGCCACCACCACTACCACTCCCACGTTTCTCTGAAGCACGATTGCATGAAAGCCGTTGGGGGTGTAAATGCAGTGGTTTTGGGCTTTCTGTAAATTTTTGCAGCTCCTAAAAATATTTGAGCCTTTGTGGGGAATGGATGACATATCTCAGTGTGTACCCCCTAATCCGAAGAGAGCGTGTGAAGGTTGGTCCTCCCAAATCACTACAGAAACATGCATTCCCACTTAGCTGTAGTCACACGGATTTCAGAAACCACAGTTCTGGTTCCAGACATTTGACAGAGAGACTTCTACTGCCGCCTCATTTTGGTGAAGGTAAATGTAATTTCTTTTTTGGTGCTGACAACATTAAAAAAATGACAACTGAGGAGCAGCCCAAACTCCCTGTTTTGCATCCGGCTGGGGAACTTTTTTGCCCGTCAATGCCCACCTCTCTCTCCTCTCGTCTTCTGTTATCTGCCCACTGTTTCTCTCCAATAGAGGAATGTTTTTCTTTCCAGAAAATCCACATACATCACAGTTTTCATCTGGAACTATTTTCTTCCAAAGGGTCTTTAGATTATAAAGTATCAAGGACACTGTTTCTGGAGATGCTGTTGAGATCTTTTGTTGTCATTATCCAGGGCGGGGAGCACCACAAAGACAATTTAATTCACTTTCATTGCATTTGGGTGACAGTAGGGCTGGGTGATGATTCACAACAATGATTTATAGCTTTCAATGGAATCATACCATGATGACATCATATATTGAGACATTGTCTAATATTTATTCATTTTTTCCTCTATATTTTCACTTGAAACTGTGATGTTCATTTAACACTGAAGTTAATAAAAGGATTAAATACTCCACTACTTTGTCATTTATTTATTCACACGAGTATAGAAAAATATGCTTTACCATGTAGTCATTTCATAAAGACTACTTATTTATTAAATTACCACAAAACATGCTATAACATGATTCATATCGCTAGCAGAATATGAAATTACCGAAATCGGCATAGAATAATTTGTCTATATCGCACAGCCCTTTTTTGGAAGGAGTAAAAATAGTCTGGACCCTTGTAGATCAGCTGATCTGTATCTGCCAACATGGGTCATCAATGATCGGCCATTCGTATCGGCAACAAAAAAATGTGATCGGGGATCTCTTAAAATTATATTTGCTCCCTTTTTTCTTTTATGCTGATCCGATCCGTGATCCGATCCGAGTTTTATGATCCGTTGCACCACTAGAATCGGGACTGAGAAAGTTGGAGTGGTGCATCTCTACTTCAGAATGCAGACTTACTGTATATCTGATGGCCAGAAGCAGCACCTGAATTATAGAAGACAGTGTTGAACATAAAGGTTAGTAGCGCAGGCAGCACCGATACACAGCACAGGGAGTCAGGTGCTCATAAAACATGCACTCGTAAAACATCATTGCAGCTGCCAGATAAACACTGTTGTATTCCAAAGCCAAGGCCTCTTAGTGAAAAATAACAGCTTATATTTTTTTCTCTCTTCTGTGGCGCATCAGAGAGCGATGCTGCCACAAGTTCCATCTTTAAAAACACATAGATGGATGATGAAGTGCAGCATTTCATCAAGCGCAACTCATTGTTAACATGGCCTCCACTGCTGCACCTGTGGAGGGGGGGGGGGAGGGGGATCATAAAGTTCCCAGCTGCTGCCATCCATTCAATAAAAAATAAATAAAGCGAGAACAAAGTGTCTCAGCCTGTGTGATGTGTAAATTCAGAGCTACCGGTCACGTTCCTCTCCGTGGCTCTGAGGGGCAGCGGAGCCCAGAGAGGTCTCCTGGAAGTTTACCTAACGCATTACAGCATACAGTGTACAGTAAGAGGATTATATCACCAATCCCCTGATGTCACCGTAAAGCCACAGAGGCCTTAGCTCAGGGTGAACCCCCCCCTCCTCCAGCCCCTGAATGGTGCCGCCCATTACGATCTGGTAATCAGTTCACAGGTTCAAACCCCCTCAGACCGGCAATGACAGCGGCTTCCGCACATGCTCAAATACTTGCTTCATTCTTGGGCTGTTTGAGTGGCACACGGGAAACAAAGGGCCATATGTTAAGGTGAAATGTGCCATATATAAAGCCATTTGCTCTTTGACACAAAGGTGCTCCTATTTGGCCCCCAACCAGGGGGGCAAAGCTGGAGTTGCTTCACAAACCAAAGTTTAGCTGCTCTGATCATTTCGGTCGCAAAAAAAACAAAACTTGGCAAAATCAGCTCTATTCCAGCCTTTTTACGGCAGGTTTTCCTAACCTGAGAGACGGGATTCATCCAAAGGTTTGCAAGAGATATCTAAGGGGCCATGAGATGATAACATTAAAAAGAATGAAGAGCTAATGTGATACGCTGTTTGTTGCTGGCTCGCAGGCAGACATCAAAGAAAGAAGAGAAAGAGGTAGACTCATAACTCGGACGCAATCATTTACTTCACGCACTTCTGAAGAATGACCTTTCAGCAAACTTCTGTCTTTGCTGAGACATCTTTTTCTGTTCCTAGAAAAAGAGAAAAATAATTCTATTACAAAAGAGCCAGTCACATGTGGTTGACACGACAATGAAGGTGTTTTATCCTAAGGGGCCACCGTAGTTTGCTACACCTGGTCGTTGTGTCATTCATCTATCAAACTGGCAGAAACAAAAGGCAACGTCAAATCCAAGGGGGTTTTCAAAGTCAAAGACTCTGAAGTCATTCCAATTGGCTAACCTTGGTCGTGTATTGTCCCGTTCTCAGACCAGCTGTACGGTCCCCTCCAGTCCGCCCCTCTTAGGCACAGATGGCCCTTAAGAATGACGCCCGCCAGGTGATGGAGTTTCTACAACTCAGCATTTAGTTTGAGGTTAAGTGAAGGCTGTTCATTGTGCTTCAGGCCCCAGTGTCTGACTCCTACCTGGGATTAAGTCCTTCCATTTGTTAATCACCCTCACACTAAACCTCCTTAAGCCCAAACAATAGAAAAACATCTCACACAATCAATCGGCGTTTCACAACGCTGCTGCTCGGCGAGATCGCCGCGCTGGGCGTCGTATTAATTCATACGGGCGATAAAATTGGTCGTCTCTGCTGTGACATCTGCTGAGTTTTATCTCCTCCATCTTGCATCCACATGGCAGACATTTTAAGCAAATTACTAAACACCTCCCCCCCCCCCCGCCTGACGACATTATTGTCATTAAAAAAAATGTTTTGTTGCTTTGATGTCTGACGCTCAGCAGACAGTAAATGTCCAAACCTGGAGGGAACACGGTTGCGTAGATCTGGATAAGACCTGCTGTTCTTTTCTAGATAACGGTCCTGTTTGACTCACCTGTGCTTGACCCATTGTGCAATTGTAGTTCAAAGCAGTGGGTCACTCTGACCACATCTAATGGATGCACAAATTAAGCGAATGGACAGTCCTAAAAACAACATCACGGCAGCATGAGCTCATCGTGTTTGCCAATGATTAATGGACTTTCCCCTGATATCATGTCCCACTCTCAATGTGGAGGTTCACCTCATCCTGTTCTCACTTTTGACACAGAAAGCGCAATAGTCAGTACTTTTTCAGTAAATGATAATGATACAGCAATTTCCTGAAGACAGATATTTATATGACAACAATAAAAAAAATGGACAAAAGTGCCAATTAGCTGCGGTGTTTCCAAACAGTTAGCTCCACAGTTTAATAACCCCCGGGCTCTGCTTTATGCCTGCTGTGCTTTTCCAAGGTGAGGGTCAAACCCCCCCCCCCCAAAAAACAGAGAAGGCCTGGGAGAGCGTCAACTGCCTTCTGTGGAGCCATTCATAGTCTCGCTACCGCTGGAAACACCGGTGAGGAATTCAGGGAATGCAACTTCTCGGCAGAGATCAAAAGGGTTGAACATTAACGGCGCTGAACTCTTCAGCCCTCCAGTGCTGCTCCCAGGGACTGCCTCTTAAGTTCAAGGGTCCCGCAGGAGCCCTGTTGAATGCACCGTGTCAACAGCGGGTACGTCACATGGAGCGGTTACACGTGACGCCGCCGGCCAGGTCACCCCCGGCCAGGTCACCCCCCCACACACACACACACACGCACACGCACACACACATAGTGGGAAATATACAAACCATTAGGTTTACTCATACGCACCTGATTGACTGATATGACTGACTGAAGCCCAAAATGTTTTTTCTGCTCGGGATTAACACAGAACACAACACATAAACATTTGAAATTCCTCAGTGGCAGCTTTCCCGCTCATCTGAACTTTTGCAATTACCGAACATGTCTTTTGACAAGAGCTGCCAGTTCTTAACCTGAAGTGACAACTGTTCTCCAGAAGAGATCTCAATGCCGGTCGAACACCTGCAGTATTTGAGGCCTGCAGGGGTTCGTCTCTGTCGGACACTTTGAATAAACCTGACTGGGTGCCCCTCGTATCTATGAACTGTCAGAGCGGGCCGCAAATGAGTGGGCCTTAAGATAAGTCATCAAGATTGGGGCCCATAAATAAAGTGATCTTTGTACCGAGATGCCCCTGGTCCTTTCAGTGTGCCTGCTGACGACTCTTAAAAAGCAGTCTAAGCAGTTTAAATGAGCCAATTCGAAAAAATTGATTGAGTCCGGTTGAATTTAGTTCACTTTTCTGTCAGGCCACAGGGATAAAAGAAAAGAAAGGGAAAGTCAGCACCAGTTCATTGAACACATAATACAGCTGAGGAGGGATTAGTGTCAAATGCTACAACTATTGTACATACGGTATCTCTTTGCGGAGGCCTTGGCAGAGTTCCCAGGTAGTAGGCAGCTACTACAGAACAGGGCTTTGAGTGGGTGTCATGTTTTAACAGTGAGGGATGGGGACGACCATGCAGCAGCTGTGGGTCTCAGTCACAGGGCAGGAGCGGGAGGTAAGAGGGTTCACTGGGTGACGCTGCGGTTGTAAGGGGCTCAACCCGATTCCTGCTGAGGGCCAGGACGGATTTATGATCCAGCAAAAGTCAATGTTGAAACAGGATGTTCTGAGGAGCCAGAAACTCGGGGTGCGGAAATTATCTGCATGTGTCTGCCATGCTGTTATAAGAGTTTGACCATACACTGAACTATAGCATTGTCTACACCTCACTGCACAGATTTAAAGCAGCGTGTTTTCGTACATTGCCACCGCCTGTGGTGGCGAGAAGTAATCGCATGTCTGCAATAATCTGTTTGTTTGCATTTGTTTTCCATAATGTGCCTTTAAGGATACACAAAATGAGTGTGGTTAATATCAGATAAAGGATTGGGACAGGTTTTTGCTGTTATATAATATGGTCACAGTTAAGCAATACCTTGATTACAAAAGGTGGAGAGAGTACTAGAATATTGTACTCAAGTAAAAGTAGTTTTGTACAAATATACTTTAAGTATCTATCTTGAAGATTTTCATTTAAATAAATATCTCATTATCTACCGTAAAAGGAGGTAACACCGTTGTGATGGAGACTATGGCCCACTGATGAAAGTATTGCAATATTTATAAATATACAGTATTACGAACTGGGTGTCTGTGTGACTTTGCCAGGAAAAAAAACAGTGTACTACAGTTGTTCTTCATTATATACACACACAGACTATGAACCCACAATTCTGAAAAAATAGCATGTAATAGTATGGAATTTCGGATGAAGCCCATGACTCCAGACCGCACAATTTCTAAATTTTAACTCAAATAGCAATTCTTAAGTAAACCAGGACTGACATAATAAAGGAAGTAAATACATCTTACAGACTACAAGTGGAAAAACATCAGGAGCAACACCCCTAACGTCCAAACCAACAGACAACTGCAGTGTAGTCTCAAAAGAATTAACCAGAATTAAAAAACAGCTATGGACACAAAGGCATGAAACTTCTTTTAAAATCAACATAAGTATAAAACACCAACAAAGCAGACAGCATGGACATGTACGCTATAAACAAAATGAACTCCACAGCCACATACATGGCAAAAAAGCAGAGAGTGCACTTCTTTTACGCACTGGCTTGCGCGCATTGGCGCGACGTTGTAGCGTATGCGCGCTATGCCAGACGAGGTTGTTGTTGTTGTTGACGTTCTCATCTGGAGAGTCCAGCAGTGTGTTGTTGGACTCACCTGGATGGACGGCACCGCGAAGGCCTCCACAGTCTGCTTCAGGCCCATCTTCTCTACTCGTTCATTCATAATAAAGCCACTTAGTGGTCTCGCCAGCTGGTGCCTTTTTGTTTTTGGTAACTGTAACCACACCATTTATTATCCTTAATTTGGTGGTGCTTGAAGTGACCGCAAACATTTCGTTAAGGTATCATTTCCGGTCTACCTTTCCGGCGCTCTGCCCTCCTGCGGCCGTAGACACACCTTTCACTCTCACACTGTTTATCAGGGAACTTTTTCATGTGACTTTTGTTTTTACTCTGCAAGGAAGCGACTTGAAATGTAGGAAAGTATAATTGTGAGAGTAAAAGTCAAATTATTATAAAAAAAATCAAATCAAAAATACACAAAAAGACTTTGTTCACAATTTTATTCTTAATGTCATATTTTAATATGTGAAAAGATGACAAAAAATGCAATTATTATCATGAAATATATGCAAATCTCATGTATTTTAAATGCAGTTTTGGAGGGGAATTTAATTGGACATGACATTGGATGTTCAATTCCACACACTGTATTCATACCGCTAAGATTTGCATGTATTTAACTATAATATTGGATGAATAGACAATCAATCAGTCCCTGCTGCTTCACACTGCACACTCAGTTGGTTTATGATCAAAAGCTCCTTACAACACCTTCAGTGGCCCATGCGGGACAGCAGTCGCACTCTCACATGAATATTTGACAACTCATCAAAGACACGTGGATGGGAAAATGCAAAAGAGGCTACTCATAATTATCAGGGGCGCATTTTGCCCCCTCATTTTACAAGATTTTTATGAACCTTCAAGGGCACTTTTGCCCTGGGCCCTTGTTAATTACTGACCTTGGTGTGTGTGTGTGTGTGTGTAAATATTTTTTGTCTGATTTCTTCACTTCTCATGCAGTCTAGTTAGCAGATAACTGTCTAAAAGCCCTGCTATCTCTCTGACAGACGAGGGTCTCAGAGCGGTCCGATACATTGTGCTGATATGTACAGGATTTCACTCAGCTGTATACTTTGAACCGTCTCTGTGAGTCTGATGAGAGCAGGGTCCGGCTTTAATGTGGGGGGAGCAGACATGGCCGTGACAATTCTGGTGTTGTGGTTGTTTTGCGGCTTTTTAGTAATTTTACGGCTATTTGTGCATGTTTTGCCTCTCTTTTTGGTTGTTTTGAATGTCTTTGGAATTGGTTTGCAGCTTTTTGTATTATATTATGTCTCTTTATGGTGGTTTTGTGTTTCTTTGTGGTTGTTTTGAGTCTCTTTTTTGTCGTTTTGAATCTGTTTGTGGTTGTTTTGAGTCTCTTTATTGTCATTTTTACTCTCTTTGTGGTTGTGTAGAGTCTTTTTTGAGTCTCTGTGATTATTTTTAGTCACTTTATTGTCATCTTTAGTCTGTTTTTGGTTGTTTTGAGTCTCTTAGTGGTCATTTCACAGTCACTCCACATAGATCTTGAGGCCCTAAGCCTGTGCCCAGTAGACCAATTCAGGATTCTATCCATGATGAAAAATACGCCGACTACCTATCACCTTCTGACTTGTACACATACTCACAGAAGAGAGTAACACGAATGACGTTGGAGGGTCAAGTTTGTGGACAGCGCAGGTCAGGGCTCGGCTGAGGTGGCCTTTAGCTGTGGAGTTATTTCAGTTCAAAGTTAGTAATAAGATGCATACTTGTGTGCACGGCAGAGACACAGAGGGCCCTTCATGTACACAGCATCCTAGAGTCTCCTCCTCTGTGAGCTAACACAGCCAAGCATTCACTGTCTGTCACACTGCAGCACATGATCCTCACACCCACAGCCGTCCCAATCAGCCTATTTATGAACGTGGTGGCACATAAAAAAGATATTTCGTCTCGTGGCTGTGACTGCTCACATAAACGATAATTGATTTATTCAGTTTAAATAATATAAGCTCCTTCATGAGGTCAAGGGCGTTATTGCCCCGGGGTCATCACTGTGAACACAGTCATCTACTGAGGGTTGAATCATTAAATGGTCTCTCTTACTTGACATTTTGCTCTCACTGGATATTATAATTAATTTGAGGCACTGTGGAGTTGCACTCTGTGAACTCTGCCTTTTTTAAGGCCTGAGCTGTCATTTGTGGATGCACATGATTCTATGCTGCCTCTCCAGAACTATACTCATCCTGAACAACAGGCGCTATATTAGATGGGAGATGCCACTGTGCTGAAAATTACAGGCTTTGATCCAATTGTGGTTTCTGTGTGTGAGAGAGTTTTCGATGTGTTCTAGCTCTAACGTCAAATGATCTCTGCCCATCAGATCACTAACCAACGCGGTGGGTGGATGGAGCAGCTGCTTCTCTGTGTCCTCGTCTCCACGATCTCTGGTATTCCACCAGTCAATTCCTTATTGATTCAAATGGATGGATTAATGCGGCTGCACATACTATTAAATCAGGAAGTCCTGTGAAGTCATGTTCAATGGAGGGTATTTCGAAATCTGTGAGTCTCTTATCTGTTATCAACATGTCTACCTGTAGATTACATGCTGTCTGAATCAGAGCATCCTACCGAGACAAGAAGTATCAGGGAAATTACTGGAGAGGAATCTCCATCTGTGACACTGAAAGGCAGGTTTATACATGTGCTCAAGAGACGTGATGAGCTTGAGTAGTTCCTAACTCAAGGTTCAAAATATAGCTAATAGTATACTTCATAATCAATATTACAACAGTGCTTTATCATATTGTCAATCATTCATTATATGTTTATCCACCAGTTTGGGGTGCTTCACAGAGAAATATTAATATATTTACATACAACTACACTGCAACTTGTTATTGTCATTATTTGTTTGTATGCTGCTTGTAAAGGCTAAATAGGGGCTGGGATATCTGTTACTAGTCCACAAATATGTTGCCCAACCTACCGTAACGTGGAAACTAAGTCCACAAAGCTGAATGCTTTCCTGCTCGTCTTTGGAGTGAATACTCCCCAAGTAAACTTCAAAAGGCTCGGTCATTAATAATTCTGATTTAGGAGATGGTCCGCTTGCTATTTGCAATTCTGATAACCAATGCTTGAAGTCCAGGAAAAGACAGAAAGTGGCAATGGGAAGCAGGGTTTGGGGGAAGCACGGCTGCTTTTCCCAAATTATGCCTCAAAATGCTGACACCCTCTGGGGCACCGCAGCCACATGGGAGTTCGCAAAATACCCCTGCAAATAGATTATTCTGGAACAAATTGGTCTGTGTGTTTTGTTGATGCATATTTAATGCACCTTTCCTAATTTGTTATGGTTAATACTGACCCCTGGCTCATTATTTTGGCCTACGTAGAAAATATCTAGTGAATCTTGCATGAACATGCATCTCAAGCAAAGAGGAAACTGCAGTTTTATTTTAGGTTCACGCTACAGAGCACATGCTCTACATTCTGCGAATAAGTGACAACAATTGTTCCTAGAAGTGTCACTGGGGTGATAAACATGCAAGAGCTGTGGCAAAAACACACATGCACATCCTGGCCTTCATTCAAGATACTAATTTTTTAAAGGTTGCAGAGTAAAGTGGTTTACCACAGTAAAGTCAGCATATGCATGCTGACTTCCTCCTGAAACGGTCATGATGCAATTTCCTATACTATTGTGCAGTTTAAATGTTAAATCATGAGACTGTAGTATCTTTAACGACTAAAGATAAGTGGCAGTTAGTGTGTTCAAGCCCCAAAAAGCTGCTCTTTCTGTCTGTTTTCTACATTTCAAATTCCATCAGCTTTAAAAGCGGTGTCAGAAAGCAGCTCAGTGATGTTGGTTTGCTTATCCAACAGTCAAACACCCTTACCGACGCACTCATTCCCAGGGCCCAGGGAGA
>NW_022280040.1:7039487-7058884 GCF_004355925.1 Anarrhichthys ocellatus | reverse complement strand
GGGGGGGGGGGGGGGGGGCAAAGAGCAACAGTGACACCAACTAACACAACCCCAGCAGGTAAACAGGCAAGCGAGATGTGCCATCCTCTCACGGGCCGTTATGCTAGCCCTTAACAACACGCTCTACTATAAACATTCAGGCGAACAAAATGATTCACTGCCTGCAACCTGATCACTCTGTCTTTCCCCTTTCTCATGGCCCTGTCTAAATGTCAGCATCTGTGTAAACGCTATGGCAATTCACTTGTCGGTTCCCCGCTGTCAGCGTGGAAAGAGCAGAGGATGAGTGAACCGCTCTCAGTGCATCCTCCTGGATCGGCTGCTGCTGCTGCCTCTGATGTTAATTACTGTTAAAAGATAATTATTTGTGTCAAAACAGTTTGGGGTTTTTCGAGGAGATAGCAGGTGATATTTGAAGATACATTTTCTGGTATGTGCACTGCTGCATAATTTTAAAAGAAAAGTCTTGAGTCAGACGTGATCATTTTTTTCCAATGCACAAGTTCATTGAGGTTAATGGAGCGATGTAGTGACACTGTGTAGTGACACTGTGCTGAGCAGAACTGAGAGCCTGGCTGACCAGGGGAGGCCCCATCGTGACAGTATGATTTCTAAATAGCACCTTTACAAAAGCAGCACTAGTTTTCACAACCAGTACATATGCATAAAGAGAGCCCTAACTTCCCCTAACCATGACTCAGAGTGAAGATGCTGAACAAAATAGATTAAGCAAAACAGAATTTTTCAATACCTATATGGCTGTACATTTTCCACAGACATGGACTGCAGCGTCTGTGTTTTCTCTGGAATCCAAAAATACCTTGATGAGTTTTATATGGCAGCTACCCTGTGACAGTGTGAAGTGACTTTCTTTATGTGATGGTGTGAAATAAGTTTGATATAGCCTACACAGTTAACATGTCAAAATCGATGGTCAAAATGCAAGCAGTCATTTAGGTCAACAACAACATACATACATATAAATGCATCTTGAAAGTCAGAACCAGGGGAATATTCATTTATCAGAAAGTCATTGCAGTTGCAGCAGTTAAAGTAGGAGTTAGTTTAGTTTATTGACTTCAATATACAATAACAATACATAACAATCAATTGAAATCGTTGATGCCACACAATATTACATATAGGCCTACAATTGTGTCAGCACAGAGAAAAGTAAAGCTATGAAATAACATTTCCATGAGTCATGACTGCATCTATAGTCATTGCAAAGACGTAAGTGTACACAAATTTGAGCAAAAAATGGGCGAATGTGGGTAAATCCATGAATGTAGAGAGACAATAAAAGGGGAAAGGGGTTTGGACAAAAATACCAGAAAGAACTGGAGTTCTTGTTAAGTTTTGAGATCAGTCAGAGTCTGAAATATCACACAAACAGGTACAGCACAAGCTCAAACATTGCTAGCTAGCTACAGCTACTGTCTGTACTGTACAGCCATAGAATACACAATAAACACACCATAAAGCAATAGTTTGACATTTTGGGAAATACCCTTCACTGCAACTGCAATTCACTTTCTTGCCAAGAGTTAGATGAGATGGATGATACCACCCTGTCCATATGTATTAGAGCTAGGAGGCGATTAGCTTAGCTTACTTAGCATGAAGAATAGGAGCAGAGGGAACAGCTAGCTGGCCCTCTTCAAAGTTAAGAAACACATTATATGTCATTGGTTTAATAAGCACACAAACAAAAATGTAAAAACGATAGTGTTTACATGGAGTTATGTGAAGTAGCCTAACTTCTTTTTGGCAACCAGCTTTGTTGTTTACATTTATGTTTGTGTGCGGGCTAACAAACAAGATACCACATACAGTAGTGACCTTTGGAAGTGTTGGCAGACGTATTTTTAACTCTGAGCAGAATCTGGTTAGCTGCTAAAAGTCTTAATTTAAATGTTTGATGGCCAACAGAGTCACACTGTACATATAGCATTGGCTGACTGACAGTGCTCTGGGATACATTCCAATCACTACTGCGTCATACGTCTAAATTAAAGTGCAACGCAAGTGAAAAGCTCAGCAGCCATGACAGGGCCTGTATCTTAACGGCAGGAATGAACAGGACTCACTTTGATATAGTGCGTTTGAAATGCAGAGCGGTTTAAATCTATACAATGTGTGACAGCTCTGTATACCATGGCTTGTTCAGCAGTATAGGGTGCGCTAGCTGCATTAAATTCACTTACAGTTGTATCATCGCTATTTGTGACTTCGAGCCAAGCCTTTGATTAAAGGCCGCTGTTTAAATTTACTAGGAACTTTATAGCCTTTTACTGTGCCTTACAGTACAGAATGTTATTTTAAGAAATCTTTTCAACCTAAACAAAGTGATGGTTTTAAATGAAATAAAAGTGCCTGGCTGGGTACGGAGATCTCTGGAGCATGATTCCTGGAAAGTGCTTTCCCATGTGTGGGCGGGCAGATCAGTTAGACAGGAGCAAGTAGCAGCCTGTGCTGGTGTTTGACTTAGGAGAGGGCATACTTTCGAACACACTCATGCCAAGTTACAGGCACTCAGAGACCTCCCACAGCTGTCTCCCTATTTATTTTTACATCAAGCCTGGGAACGCAGGGTTAGCCGCTCACCTGCAGCATGTCTGGACACTTTTTAATCTACAGACTCTCTGCCAGAGGGAGTTATGGGAAGTATTGTACCTGTGAGATCTGAGAAAAATGGGGGGAAAAATAAGATAAATGAGATAATCTGTAGTGAGGGCGGCTGTATAATATTACTTGATGGGGAGATAAGAAAATGCTGTCACATACACACATAAAGGTGCACGTGTGCATGCACATTAGTGTAGTCAACATGGACCAGATCCTTTAGATAAAAGGATTAAATGACTGGCGGTCTGAGCAGTTACTTTAATTGAAGATTTGCTGATGAAGACATACTAATGCTTAATGGGCTTTTTCTATTTTCATCTCACCACAACCTCACTGACCTTTAGTAGTAAAATACTCGACTATAGAGTCACAGCAAACTGAATTATCTAATCTAATACCATTAAGTAAGTCAGACTTATCCTCTGAAATGTGATCTATGGAGCCACATGTAATGGAAAATACGTGTGCATACAGTACGTGGTTACAATATCTTTAAATTCAGGATGCAATAGATTAAAAAAGGCATGAAGTTTGACAAAAAAAGTATGAAAATCAATGGTTCAAGAAAATGTTTTGCCTTGCATGTGTTTTACTTGCATTTTTACAGTAATAAAAAGAGAAAAAGTGCTCTGTTTTGCCTCCGTGTTCATGCATGCGCATTTTACGAGCTGCAAGTTATCCACCGGGCTCAGTACTAGAGGTGCCACTGGGTGCTGTCATGGGTTCACAGGGTGCACATTTGTGAATGAAGCTCCTTCCATTTATGGTGCTGGTGGAGTTGTCAAGAGGAACTTAACTTGATGGTTTCCTCTCTTCAGTTTCAGCTGTTACGTCTCCTTGTCAATGAAGTGTAAAACCACTTAGTTCCCTTACATGTTGTATTACTGTATTCATGATTCAGCGGCTCATTGTGATAAAGCAAACAAATATTTAATAAATGTAAATATTGAAAAAAGTGAGCTGTATTGAAGTTGTTGCCTTTCAGCCTGGAATGTCAATGAGTAACCAACCAGTGTTTAATCTGAACTCCTCTAATAGTTCCTGTTAGTGTTGATTCATAAAGTTCTTTTCTCTCAGTGTTAGTGGAGACTCTGGAAACTTTCCTGTTAACCCATTTTCTCTTTTCTAACTCTTCACACCGTAGAAAGGTGCCACCCGGTCGTGTGATCACGACTGTTTTTTTCAGCATTTCCTGATTAATTTAAAAACTGGTGGTATGTATCATGGTTTCACATAGTTTGTGCTTCTCATGTGATGATTGTTTCACATCTGAGTCAGAGAGAAACTATTCTTCTCGAGGTTCAGTGAATACAAACTAAACTTTGAGAAACTCTGCAGGTTGTTTGACAATACTCTCCACATTCCTCTTCCTCTTCTAGACTCTTCTATCCAACTGGAACAAACACGTTTTCTGGGGTCTTCACTTCAAAGACTTTTTTGTGTCCCACCTTGCTCATCATTTTGTAGCTAGTGTTTTATATTAGTGTTGGGTTATTGAGTCAAAACAAATCTTCTTTTGGGTGGTGTCCTCTATATTGTGGGTAAAATTAACCCAGTGTTGTGTCGGTGCTAATCAGAATCATAAAACGGCATATGTTTCTTACAATATACTAAACAAGTGACTCTGCAAATATTTTTTTCTTCAAAAGGTTAACTGCTGGACACAAGGTGTGTCCTACTTCACTGGGTGTATGTTCACTGGAGGTTTCAAGTTGCATATTGGACCATGACTATAGTTGGGGTGTCAGAAATCATGCTCACACATACTCGTGTTGAACACAGATTAAAGGTGAGCACAAATGAACGTCAAATTTGGCAAAGTCCAGTATTCGAAATATCGTTTGTTCCAGGTGGATGGAAATAACAACTGATAATAATTATAACATTAGCTGCTCAAACAGTGGTATTAGTGACGTCACTTGAGCCCACGTTGGATTTGAATGCAGGTGAGAAGTCACCTGATTTCTGCAGAATGCACTCTGCGGCTGATATCCAGGCTCAAGAGGTGCGAACGAGACCGCATGTTTCTCACCTCTTGGTGTAAAATGCAAACAATGCGGCTGCTGCCCAGTCAGAGAGAGGGATTTAGCAAGTGGCAGATTGTTGAATGGGAGCGAGCAGACCGCTGGCGCTGGTGAACAAACAGAGCAGCCACATCAAAAGGCGGAGGGCGTGAACCGAGGCCGCAGCAGCGACTATGAGGTCAGACAGTCGGGACATTTTCCTACACTGAAAATCCCTGGATGATAGTGATATGATTATTATAAATCAGCCTATAAATAAATTGTTGCATGGCATATGGCTCATTCATCCCCATTGCAGCTATAGGGCAGAAAAATGTATTCATCTTCAGCTGGTTGGTAATTTGAAGCTACGATAGCCTGACAAATGAATTTAGTGGAGCAAAGAGTTGATTTACAATGACATATATTTAAAAAATATTTTAGATTTTCTTTTAATGGTTCCAGATGGGTTGTAAGATGTTGGACTGGATAGGGGTGCGGAACGAAAACATTAATTTTATATAAAATTAAAAACTTCTTCGAATCTTTGTTATGAATTTAGTCTATTTAACTTTCTCAAAACTGTTAAATTAAAACTGTGAGAAAGTGGTTTTCTTTTGGGTTGACCTAGTGATTAACCCATAAATATATGAAACTGGTGGCAATGGGTCACAAGTAAATCTTTATTTTAAACAAATGGTTTTAAAGGGTCTACTTAATGTTTATGGGTTATGGGTAGGTCAACCACAAAATGTTTCTTTCAGTTTTAATTGAATACTTTTAAGAGGCCTGAAAAATAGTCCAGATAGGCCAACACAAGTGAAAAGCTAAATCTAAAGGATAAGATAATAATGTGACTTGTGGGCTGGTATTTCCATTATTGTCTTTCTATGGTATGGACAGACAAATACAACCCGTGAAAGTTAACAAAAAGCCAGTAAAATAAGAGAATGACATGACAAGCTCAGTTAAATTGACATTTAAAGAGGTTTACTGGGCTGTAAAGGACGGCAGCACATTGTGAGCACATGAGACGACTCCACAGGTACTCATCATTAACTTCACTTTGTTACACAACAGAAAGTATTCTGTTTCCTCAGATCTCATTTTACAGCCACTGAAAACTTGGTACTAAATCTTAAGTATTTATATATATTAATCACTAAATAAGCACAAATCAACAATAAAATTCACAGAAAAAAATTTTTTGTTGTAATTTTTCCTCTCAAAATCTCAGCTAATTTTCATTTTTGAGATTGTTTTGTTTCAAATGTTGCTAATCTCTAATTGGTGCCTGGAAATACATGACATCACAAGTCCAGCCCACTTAAAGTAAGTGAGAGAAGACAAGACAAACAGACAAATATGGACATTTCTCACGTGAAATAACTGTTCAAACTTTGGCAGGAAACTGTGTGTTCATGTAGGACTCCATTGCTCCAAGGAACTAAACCAGAAAATGGGTTTTCAGTGCCTTTAAACTAACTTTAGGAAATTGATTTCCCCTTTAAACGTATTCCATTTCAGCTAGTGTGTGTGATAGATAATACAAATTATGATGTGATAAACAGTTTCTCTTTCTAGTGTGTGCAGACACCAAAGACTAGACATAGAACAAAATCCCCGAACCACTTTACATAGATGAATGATAAGTGCATTGGTTGTGTGTACACATAACACGTGTGTGTGTGTGTGTGTGTGTGTGTGTGGTAAACTGTCCTGATGACGATGAGGTGAGACAGTGGTGGGAAACTCAATTATTCTTTACTGATCTGGGAGTGAGGGTTTGCAGTTTCTCTTTGTTTCCTGGTTACTGGGTGGGCATCCCCGGCCGGTTCATTCATTACCTGAAGTCATGTCGTAATTCTGCGTGGGATGTGAAGCACGACAGCGCGTTCCTCTACCTCAGAAAAAACAGGGAGTGGGAGTTGACAGAGGTTTATTTTAATGAGGTTTGTGTTTGTTTAACCTCCTCGCTTTTCTTCTAGATAAAACCCTAGGCTTCACATCAAAGCCAGCGAAACAGAGTCAGACACCTTGACCTGGCACAGTTGTAACAGTTGTCCTACGAGTGTTTGAATGTCAAGAAGGGGTAAAAGAGATTTTTTTAAAGTGACGGATATCCAGTCCACTGAGCATGACTAACCGCTCAGCTGACCACATCCAAAGGTTTCTGCTGGGCAAACAGAAGTGAGAGGGATGTAGTGTGACGTCCATAACATGAACCAACACCTGCTCTGTGGTCAAACCTGGAGACTGAACTGAATGTGACAGACAGTTCAATTATCACTCAGCTGCACTCGAGCAAGGCACTTCTCCACCTCCTGTAGCTGCTGCTGCTGAAGCTACAGCCGTGAGAAGGTTAGCTAAGCATTAAGTCTGGAAACGGGGAGAAACAGCTCTGCCAGCGCCTCTGAAGCTCACGGTTTAACCTGCTTTATCTCATTTGTTTAAATACAATAAAAACTAAAGTGTGAAAACAACAAATTGCTATTCATGGAGGGTAATTCACCAGACTATTTGTTGGCCTTGAGCAGTAACTTCCTGGAGTCCTTTGGATAGAGCCAGGCTAGCTGTTTGCAGACTTTATGCTAAGCTAAGAAGAAGAAGATTATCTAAGCTACCTCTCTACCAGAAAGCAAAATTTTTCTCCCAAAATGTCTGACTATTGCTTTAACCTAGATTCTAATCAAACTATCAGTGTTGCGAGACAGTTTCCGGCCCAATCACAACTTAAAACCCTAATTCAGTAAAAAACACGCCTAAATCATAACCTTACCAGAAACCTGTGTAAAATAATAAAACCATTAGATGTACAATAGAGCACACATCACAAGACAAAGCTTCTTATCTGCATTACATAACCAAAGATAAAATGTTAGATAAATAGGCTATTGCAACCCAACAAACACACAAATTGCCATGTCAATGTTGATGACGTTGAGGTAAGTTGATCAATCCAACAGTTTACAACTTAAGTCAATCAAATATTTCTGAAATTAAATGAATCAATAAAATGAGTGAGTGGACACTTAACTGAAGTTAGGACCATTAAATGACTGCTTGTTTGCTAACATCGTTTTCTTAATATTGTCAGTTGAAATAAATGGAACATTGTGCGGGAAAGAACCTTATTAATAAGGCGACACCTATGTGTTGCGGTTAGGCTTTCGTAATAAGTGAAGATGTATTGTCTTGTGTGTGTAATTGGCCCTTGGGAGAAGTGCGAGGAGCTCATGTACAGATTAAACACTTTCACACTCTGCAGCTGTAAACAGGAGGCAGCGATGCAGAACATCCAGGACCAGCTTCAGTGTAATGTGTACGCTTCACTTGCTTGTTGGACTTGAAGAAAAACACACACATAGTGGTAAATCAGCCAGAGGGAAATATTTATTCAAACACGTGTGCAGCTTTTAAAAATACATACAACAGCGTAAAGTAAGAGAAAATACATATAAGGCACACGCTACATGCGAAAGTGAAAATATATGTGGTTTCATAAACTGTTCACAAAACAAAGTCTGTGGTTAGACTTTATTTACACTGTATCACGAATCCTCGATGTATTCTGCACCAAATTCTCATGACCCCAGCAATTATAGATTTGTCAAGTTGTTATTTGAGTAGACTTCTCCATTTTCTTTTTCCAACAGAAAATAAACCTATAAGATATATATCAAAACAATATCAACGCCAGTCTCCTTCAACTCTTTGTGCATTTGAAGTGAGCTAATTTTACGTCCTGACGATTCAGAAACTGCAGTGTTTAATACAGAAAATACCCTCGCTGACTCCTAAACTGCGCAGAAAAATTGCTTGCTCACTAATATAGCGACAACTGAAACGTCCGGCTATACAGGGGATTGAAAAGCCCGGACAGGGGAACGTTTACTGCACATGAAAGTGCAGCACTGTCCCTTTAAGCAGACCAGCATGGCAGTTGTAACACTAGGTACTTCCCAACGACAATGTAGATCACCACAGGGGCCCATTCAGGGTGTATGTGTGTCCTCCTGAAGACGGGGAAGTAGATAGTATTAAACACCATGCAGTGTGTGTGTGTGTGTGTGTGTGTGTTCCATTAGGACTCTGTGAAACTGAATCCAACACTGACTGCTTCCACCTTTGCATCCTTCCCATTCAGATCAGTATCTTCAGATGTCTGTAAGTGTGACAGCTGCTGTAAAACCTGGGACTGCATGAGGGTCTGCAGCAGCACCTACCCTGCAAAACAGAGAAAGGAGATGTTCAAGTACTGATATGACTGTTTGTCAGCTAAGTTTTGTTTCATAATGCGAGTAAGACTTTAAACTCAAACGCAAATGAGTCGCTCCTTTCATTATGAGTTGTGGGTGCGTTAGTTGTAAATTTGCTGTGAAAGTCAGATAACAGCAGGAAAAAAAAAACAAAGAGAAGTGAAGTCCAAGTTTAGAGTAAAAACACAAATTTACAAGTTGGTTTATCTGATCAACATGTTAAGAAAATGAAAAAGAAAGAAAATCATCCTGTAAGGAGTTCAGTGGGTCAAAGTATTTGATCACAGAGCTCCAAGTAAAGATTTGTTTCCTAGATGACCGTCTAAGTTTGCATTTAATTTCTTCTTGGAACAATTAACATGTTAACATAGAGTTTTCCCCTTTTATTTAGCACTTAAGTAGTTTTAAACCAAAACTATGGAGTGGAATAATACAACCCCTTTGCAGTGCCAACTTTTCAAATACCTCCGCTTAGTCAGTGCCCTCCTGCATCCGATACCACCGCCCGAGGGCACCTTCTAGCACCTTCTAGCACCTGTGTGAGACGCACCGGTCTATCAACTAACTGTAATGTAAACCCACCTACATCAATGTTAGATTAAACAAACACAGGACTTTCATCTAGGAAGCCGCTGTTCGTGTCAGAGTCGCGTAACGAAAGAAAACTGTACGTTTCCTGTGAACACAGAACTTTATTTTGGAAAGACACCATGCATGTACAGTAACCAGAGGAACGTGACACGTCATCCCTGATGCTTTGTTCACACTACGAGCAAAACCCCAACAGGCTACAGGTCATTTACAAACTGACGCCTGACACTTGTTGCTGAGTGAAGTTTTTTTGTTTCATCTATGTTGCTATATAACAACATATCTACGTCAAAGAGCGCTTGAGCAACAACGCAGCTGTGCACGTTTCACCTTCTTTTCTTTTTCTGAAGCACAACACGTCCAAAACGGTTCATGACTGAATGTAACTGAATATGTTGCATAATAGTAAATAGCAGATAGCAGTAGAATAATGCTACAGTGAAGCGCAATATATTGGCCCAAGAAGAGTCAATAAATTGGTGAAGTGACTCGGTAATGTCAAGAACACCACCATATCTACAGTATATAAAGTTTGCTAACATTAGCCACCATAAGCTACTGGTCATACCAGACCAAGCAGGGCCAAGAGAGCATGTTTCATTTCTCATGAATTCAACTTTTCATACGTGGGAGGATGATTGTGTTTTGTCTTCTCTCAAAAGTTGCTTTGAAGTTGGAAAGATCTCATCACACACACATCACATGTACACTTTTTTTATTAGGCAGTTTATTAAGTGCACCCAACTAAAACTAATGCTGCAAAAAAAACCTTCATGAAGGTAATAATTCGAGAGGTGTTGGTCAGACTGGTTAGTTTGGAAAATGTAGTACGTAATGTTTTATACTGAGAGGTGTTTCTGATATTCAATAACTTCATTGATATAAATGTAGAGCGCAATACAATTCAAGAGCAAACCGCAGCATCCAAAACCATTGTATTAGACTGCATTAGCTTAGCTCTTAGCATTAGATGTACCCGAGACTCTCTTTTTAAACACATTTTCTCAAAAGTCAGCCTGACGTCGTTGGTATCTGCTGTGTGGGCTTTGACACACTGGTGAACCTGGTGGAATCTACGCTCATTTTAGCCGGCTCTAAAGCTGTAAACCACATGTTCAAAGTTGTAAATCCAAGGGCAACATTTCAAAGAAGTGGCACTGATGTCGTACTGGACAGCTCTGCTTTCAACTGGAGTTTCTCTATGAAGGCTGAAATCCTCCTCCACTTCCTGCTGCTGCTCCGAAAGCTGTGAGCATGTGTGTGTGTGTGTGTGTGTGTGTGTGTGTACACGTCTGTAGGGGAAAGTCACTCTGGAATGCACGTATGCAAAACATGTGTTGCGTCGCCTCAAACAACACCAGAGGTTTGATTGTAAGTGGAAGAACCATAATAATGTTATTTATTACATGTCATGACAGGATGTTTGAGCAAAACAAGCTATTTTTGCATGAAGGGAGCTTTAAATAAAATCGGAGAAATGTGTCACACACACACACACACACACACAAAGAGATTCTTAAAAGGAAACAAACCTAACGATTGTCACCATCTTTTAGCCTTAAATCAGGATTTAAAGTCGCCTAAAGTTGCCAGGGTTTAGGAAATGGTGTCAGATGTAAACATTGTCTGAAATTTCTATTATTTGTTTCCCCAAAATGTGGTTATAAGATGTGGGAAAATCCGACAAAAGAAAAGTCAATAATTCTGTGTGAATAACAGATTTGAACTATGTTTACAGGGAACCTGGTGCAAAAACAGCAGCTCAATGGCCTCGTCTTCTATTTTCTGGGTCTGCATCGCTCTAATGGCTAATAAACAGCTGCCGTTAACGTCACCTCCTCCCACCTTAAGTTCATTAGGGACAGTTGGAAAGACTATTCAGGTGTTTGGGTAATAACCAATAACAGCATTTTGAGAAATACAGTTTTAAGTAAGATCTGCATAGCTTTATCTCATCGACATGAAGCCAAGCAGTTTCTGTGTGAGCGTATTTATGAACACAATTATTGGTGGTGGAGTTGGCTGCGATGCCAGAAAGACCAGCTGAAATCTCGCCAACCTGGTCAGCGTCTGCTCTGTCTTCTTGCAGCAGGAAACGCATCAATTTTTCTTGGCATATGGACATGAAAATCCAGTTTTAAATGCTCTGCTCCTTTAAAGAGGAGCTCCAGAGATTGAGTTGTGCTCTCTTAATGTTGGGGGGACCGATGTGAAAAAGAATGATCAAAACTAAGGGAAAGGTGTCACGGGGTGTGGTGGAGGACTCAAACGCAGACGTGACCAAAAGTAGAGTGAAACAGGTCTTTAATGAACCAGGAATCTTACATCGAAAAAACAGCAGGGAAACAAAGGACGAGATGAGAGACGAGGGTGGGAATCTGGCAGAGCAGGCAGACGGGGAAACCGGGAACAGGACGAGCCAAACGGGCGGGTTGACATGACAATGATCTGACAAAGAGTGACTGAGAGGCAGGGGTTTAAATAGTGGCTTTAAAGGTGAGGGGAGTTGTGCTGATGAGGAGGGAGTGACGGACAGGTAGAGTGAGGGGGGTGTGGAGCTACACAAAGACACACACAGAACACAGAAGGCAAAGCCTGATCGTGACAAAAGGAGGACAAGATATCCTGAATTTTAGTCCCTATGTGGGAAAGCTACTGGATCCTACAATTCCCATAATGAAAAATCAGTGAAAGGCCCCTTTAAATCTAAAACCACCTTGTATTCAAAAAGGTCTTTTTCCTGCCGATAGATTTGGTCACTATCATAGCGGCATTATGTGGTTCACACAGAGGATGACTTCTTGGACAGCTGAGTGGCTGTAAAAAAAACGTTGCTACGTGTCAGAGCAAATGTATTTCCAGTGGGGCTGACATTAAATTAAAAGAAATGTGGACGAGGGTGTAACCAACACGACCCAACTGGCACCATGCCTCCTCACGTGATCTCAGCACTATTTGTGGAGGCTTGCTATCTGAGCGTGGCTCCGCTTAAAACTGGCACGGAGATGAACTCCTGCTCAGTCAATACCTTTTAGTTTGCAGCTCTTATTGCTGCACACTCATATCTGCTCTGCACTTTCATTTATGCACCACTGCTATTTATGCATGATAAGCGGCAACCAAACTAACTGCTGCTAAAACGCTGATGCATGCAGGAGACATTTCCCGCTGTGACTTTGGTCTGCTGGTGGAAATCCCATTTCATCTGATGTTGATTGAACCAGGTCACTTGATAACAACGGCGCTCGAAGGGATAGTCTCGTCTACAATAGGTCACAAAGGGAGCCGGCTGGCTGCCGTCCATGAAAAAAAACGTTAATGCCATGAGGCCAGCAGGATTTTCTAGTATTAGCAGCCACACATCAAACCTGAATCACCGTCCAACAGCAGATAGAATTTAGCTTTATCATCCGAAGGAGGAATATATTCGGAGGTGTAAGGAATGTGCAGGAACAAAAGTACAAAATACCAAAAAATAAGGGAGGGAATCTGTCATTGTCTGAGGATGCTGTGTCCAGTTTCTACATGCTGGCTTCTCCCCAACAACACATCCTCCCTAAATAAAGCAATCACTTACAATGTCCGAGTTTTCTGTCCACCACACCTTCACACACGCACACAGTTATCCTGCAGAGCCGGTTCACACCCCTGTTCACTCTCTTCCTGCTCTCTGTGGTCACCTCTGTTGTGTTTTAATGCGGCCAAATTCATGACAAGGTTGCATAGTTTTCTGTTGTCATCTTAATCGCAGCTCATAAACACTACATTGACCAGCAGTCTTTCCCAGGTGATAAAAATCCTTCTTTTGAAGTCAAAATAAAGGTTAATTCTTTGACCCCTTTTTAGTGAAAGTGGAGTTTAACCCTTCAGCAAAGCTTTATACACTCTGGAGGTTCTGTTTGAGTTTGGACGGAGAGCTGAAATACAGAGTAAAAGATTAATTTACAAGATTAACCGGCTCAGCGTGGACGTACTCTTAGTCTCATAAACCATTCAGCGAAAGTCCTCCTTCAACCTGATGAATCCACTTCAATGGTATTAGGTCATGGAGGAGGATATAAGATCTGCAATGAGCTGCTTCCAACTCGTTGAATGAAAGCAACGTCAGCCCCTTCGAGTCACCGGTTACTAAACTCGTCGAACTCCAGCTGCTTCACATCTCCGCTGTAACGCGAACCAGCAGGAATGTGCAGCAGCGGGACGATGCGAGCAGAGGCCGCTTTCGACGACGATCTGCGACCCGTCTTTCATCGTGAACAATCTCATTACCCAAGAAAACCTCTTTACCGGATCAACAAAGTCGACAGAAACGATCCTGGAGGGAGGTCAAAGTTTCTGACCTG
This sequence comes from Anarrhichthys ocellatus, assembly GCF_004355925.1. NCBI lineage: Eukaryota > Metazoa > Chordata > Actinopteri > Perciformes > Anarhichadidae > Anarrhichthys > Anarrhichthys ocellatus. The sequence goes on along the minus strand of NW_022280040.1, from coordinate 7,045,060 downwards.
GACTGTTCTGGGTTTTGGAAGACCACCCGGAGCTCACCGACGGCCACCGTGAGATCTCACGACTCCTGTACACTTAGTCAGAAAAGACTGTTAGTAAACAGCAAAGCCACAGTCGAACGCACTTGTTTACAGAATTCAAGTGACGTTGGTAATATTCACACTTCTTAACTCCCCCCCCCCCCATGAGTGCAGCAGGGGAAGCTCTTCACTTCACACAGCGTGATGCTGAGTTCAGGGCCAGGGTTCAGGGCTTCCTCAAGAGCTCATTAGCAATCTGTATCTCAGAGATTTACCCACTGACACACTGACCGACAGCTGCTCCAGAGGAAAGCCAGCAGGCAAAGAGGAGCTGCTCGGTAATGGGGCACTTCCTAAAATCATCCATTCACAAAGCGGAGATTTCTCCTCGTGCTCGAACGCCGTTATCCAGTGGAAGTGTGCTACATTTGTCTCTGCCAAACCACAGATAAATTGGCACAGATCTTTCAGCTCGTCTTTGTAATGAGTCAGCGTTGCTAATGTTTCTCTTCGCGCAGCTGCTTAAAAAAAAAGTCAATTTGCTTTTGCCAAGGACCACACATATGAGAAACTGGGGGGCATCTTAGTGGTTTCTTCCTGCCCGTCTTTCAATCACATGAATAGATACAAATGACACCACAATGAGAAATGAATACACCTTTTTATTTCTTTGAAATCAGTTCAATCGGATAGAAACTAACAGCTGACGCAGCGGCGTTTCAAATCAGGCTGCTATCAGGTTCAAGGTGCAGGGAGAGCCCCCCTTCCCCCTCCTCGACATCTTTCTACACCAAGAGCCAGTGAAGTCATCACAGCTGCTGCGGCTCTCCAATAGAGGCCGAGTGAAAGGTCGTCCCTCCAGCTGAGGGCCGTAAATTCAAGACGTAAAACGGGGAAGACGTACGCTCCATTCAACAGGTGCAAATCCAGAATGAATGCTCACACGTTTTTTTTTCTTTTCCTCTGAAGAAGCGAGGACAAAGAGGAGCGTGACGGGAGCATTCAGCCTGGAGAACTTACGACGCTTAAACGGCCTTAATTAAAAACAATGACGGCCCTTCATGAAACCGCTGCAAATTCAAGACGACGGACAGAATCTTGGCTCGTTTTGATGCCATAAGTTGCTGCGTGAATGCAACACGTGAGGAATGTGAACAATCAGGACACCTACAGTATACATCTCTCTCACACACACACACACACACACACACAACGTCCATAGGATCTCGGAGTGAACTGCTCTATTCTCGCTCGTAGGCTTCCTCTGATAAACTCACTAACTGGCTCCCAGACATGATTCTCCATCAATTACGGTTTTTCCTCAATACACTTCTGTTCACGTCACATGAGAGAGAGATACAGAGATGGGAGAGATTTATGACTTCCGAGCGTTCGCGTCACGGGAGAACTGGAGATGGTTGTGTTGTTGCAGAGTCGATCATGCGAGTATTGTATAATACTGTGCATTGACAGTACAGTAGGGACGACTAATTGATTAGTCAGATTAATCATTGCGGTCATTTTTCAGCAAATATTTGCTGGTTCGTGCTTCGCAAATATAGGGATTCGCTGCTAGTCTTTGTCTCACATTCTTTCAAATTAAAGTTACTGTGAGGAACATTTAACTGGTTATGAAAGAGTCGTAATTTGATATTGATGCTAAAAAAGACCATCTGTTTGAAGATTGGCTATTGGAGGGAGGGAAGGGAGAACCAGAACCAGACCCCGCTGCAGTAAAAGAGAGGTTTTGTAAAGACTGGTGCTCCACAACACAACCGTCAAAGTCAACACAAAATTAAAGTTCCTCGTAGTAGCTTGACATGGCTTTGACTTTTGGATGTCACTTTAGGCCCTGTTCAATTTTTGTCTTTCACTATTTTGTGACCCTAAACAGACCAAACAATCAAAATAAGTTTGTTTCAGAACTACAATTAGGCCCTATATTTATCAAATTTGTGTTTAAGTACCTTCAAATGTGCATCGTGTATGATCTGGTCAGAATTTCTAGTTTAAAACCTTCAAAAAATTAACAAACATTATCAAAACAATGTGAGCATGCCAGCACAGCTAGCCCCGGCCCGTCCTGCCTTGTTATACCACTTATTCCTTGAAAGGTGATAGAGCTCACAGTGACGTTACGGAAGTGAGAATCCTTCATTCATATTTTGAATCAAGGATTTTGATTATTAGCCAATATGTTGTCACTATCCAAGGTAGACTTACCACGAGCTGCGAGATGTGAAATCGAGGTCTCTTCGGGTCACAAACTAACTTGATAAAGCACCAGCGTTGTCCACATTGTGCACCGTTTTACTGACTTCCTCTGAACACGAGTACATTTGTGTGAAATCAGTATACAGCATAGAAACAGAAGCGTACGATTCCTTATACACAGATCGACACGCTGATATAACACCGCCTGTTCTCAACCACATTCATCGAATTTCACTCCGTTTATTCTTCTTTCAACTTCCCTTGCAGTCATTGAGCAACATTCCACACAAATCCAATCACCGAACAACCAGGACTAACACGCAGTGTTTATTTCCTGCTGTAAGAATGACACCATTATCATTCTCAGAAAACCAGAAAGGAAACTTAATTTGGGTATTTCCACTTTCTTTCCTCTAATATGTTTCATTGCAGAAGCACAGAAATAAGTAAAACTCCTCATTCAGTTGCATTTTCAGGTACAAAAAGCAGTTTCAGTGGACGATTGTAACAAAGTACATTTAATCAAGTAGAAGTACAATTTTGAGGTACTTTACATGAGAAGTGCCATTTTATGCTACTCTATACTCAAATATTGTACTTTTTACTCCACTACATTTATTGAAAGGCTTTTGTGCAGCTAACCAGCAGTACAGAAAGTAATTAGCTTCACCGTTTCCAGCTGTAACGTTAAAGTGATGAACACATGAATGCATCAAATTATAACACAGTGCTACAATATATATTTCTGCATTAAGAGTACCTTCTTTTACTTTTGCTACTCCGTTAAGTTTTGATGTTAATACTGTTATACTTTTCCTTAACAGTTTAAATGCAGAACATTCACTTGTAACAGAGTATTTTTACATTGTAGTATCGCTACTTTTACTAAAGTAAAACATCTGAATACTTTGTCCACCACTGCACTTTTCTTTACTGTACTTTTTATTGGGTTTTGCAGGATCATACAATGTTTGTATCAAATACAAATAATCATATTTCATAATGTGCCATCGAGGAACAAGGCAACGTATCCTCAACGTTTCCTATGATGTATTGCGAAAAGTTCTTTTCTTACTTTTCGTGCATTTTCTTAGCAATGTCCAGCAACACAAGCTTTCAGTGCCCCTTTGTAAGTCTTTGCAATGTTTAGTCAACAGAACTTTAGGAGAAGATTGTGGTTTTGGGTTCAAATGAGTATGTTTGAAATACTTGGCTAAGTTTAGGCAAAAAAAACTACTTGTCAAGTTTAGGAAAAGATCGTGGTTTGGGTTGAAATAGGAACAGAAGTGGCATAAATTAAGAACAGAAGTTATGTGACAAATAGAAATTTCCACTTCCCCTGGATCACTCTCCAACCCGGTATAGTGATGAAGGCCATTACATTATTTTGGGATGAAGAGAAAGCGGGTAAAGACTCTGACACCCTGAAGAGAGCACTGGAAGGGTTAGGGTCCAGCTTTCGGCTCCAGTATTTCAGACTAAGTATTAAAAATCATAGTCCAGAAGCTAAAGGACGAACAGAGCCAGAGCATATGTGTGAGGCCGGACATCTGTCCCACATCAGGGAGACATCCTTGTAAATCTTAGACGGATCAAATAGATGAGCTGTGAACCCTTCCATGAATCTCTCCCCAAATATCACCACTGTACTTTTTAAAGAAGAGTTCAAACTGTAACGGGTGTAGTTAGGACCCAGGAGCAGTACGACAACACCAGGACTGGTATGATTTGAGTTCTTTATTTGCAACACACGACAGGCAGAAGATTCTCTGGAAGAATCCGACAGGTTTCTCGTGGTCAAGGACAGAAGGGCTGAGTAAGTTACCAGGGCAGAGGCAAGGCGAGGTAGTCCGGGACAGGCAGGGTCGGCAACAGGGAATCAGTCCATGGGTGAGTGCGGGAAAGTTGAGCATGAATGCAAAGAACGATCTGGCAGTGAGTGTGTCTGAGGCAGGGGTTTAAATAGTGAAGAGGCAGAGTGAGCAGGTGAGAGTGATGAGCTGATGAGGTGAGTGTGACTGGCAGGTGCACTGAATGAACTAATTAGGTGAGTGAAAGGTGGATAGAAGTGACAGAGCTGTGACACAAACTTTAAAATATATACCTCAGAGAGCTTGAAGTGAGTTTCTTTTTCATTGACAGCTTTGACATTTTCCATCGTGTCAGTTCATCTGGTCGACCCAGCCGTGAACCAGCCGATGCTGCAAATGCATCTGATTTTATCTAAATGCCACAAGAAATATTGTGTAGATCTTCGAGCGCAGAGGGCAGCAGCTGAAGCTCTGCACGCCGAGGCAGAAACGGAAGCAGTCGAAGCATGAAAGATACCAAAGGGTCGCATGACAAATCAAACTTCCAGAAGATGAAAAGGGCTCATTCACAAAGGGGAAGAACATTTAAAATCAAGAAATATGTTGTCCTCTTTAACGTGGAAGTCGTCGAGGAAGTCTTATTGCATAATATGTTCCTCTCTCACACTTTTAAAAAAGGGTTATGACCTTTGTGACCATTCCAGACAGTGGACACCAGTTTCCCAGCGAGCGACTAAAATTACCTCTCATGCCACGGCTTCTTCGTCCTGACCCTCTCACACATCCCAGCATGCCTTATTTTGAGACTTAACCAATAGCTAACCTAGCACTACACGACGGTGGAGCTTAAATCTGAGGCATATTAATCAACAGCTGGTGGTGGGAAACTCAGGGGACAAGACTGGACGCCTTGGTGTCCTACATTAAAGACAGGCTTGTGATTAATGGCTGCCCTTTCACAATGAAACTGTAGGTTGAGCTGTGAAGTTTCTTACAAGTTGAAGCATGTCCCCCCCACTCCCCTCACTCATTTCTTCCGCCGCTTTTGAACTCGCTCAAACACAGAAGGCTAAATATTTACACGTCGGTCCTTGCTTGTTTAATGTTAAAGGCACACTCGCACAGCAGAGTAAATGAATGAAAAAAGCTTTAGACAAAACACCTCCACCGCCTGATGAGTACCAGGCCACTGCAGCAGAGCCGGTCCCGCAGGTTCAACCTCCTTTTCAGGGCATGGGAGGCAGGGACCTGGGGGGTTAGCACGGGGGCCCTCGGCGGAGAAGCACAGCCCTGCTGACACTGCTGTCTCTGGGAAAAGCGGCGATCTCTGCATTTAGAGTTGGCTCGGGCCCAAAGAGATTAAACGGAGGTGGGCTGCAATACCATGTGAGGGTATTACAGACAAAGAGCCATCTGATCAGCTGCGAGCGTGCCATTCACGATCACAAAGGAAGGAGGTGTACAAAGACGTGTACTCGCAGGGTGTTTTGTCTGTATTGATTGACTGTTCTCTAAACCCCCCCCCCCCCA
>NW_022280040.1:6963418-7039387 GCF_004355925.1 Anarrhichthys ocellatus | reverse complement strand
CCCCCGACAGCGGTTGTCCAATCATAGCTTAGAAACCGTAACTAGGCCTGTCATACGTTGGGTTTCTCTGCCTGTTTGAAAGGGAAGTGTCTTTTTTTTTTATAGCCTTTCTAAAAAAAAAAAATCAAACACACGAAGAAAAAAGGAACACTTGATTATTTGTCTGCTCTGTTTAGGTCACACATGACTTTCAATGAAGATTGTTTGCTTGCTTTATTGTAATCGGGAATTTTGAAGTTTCACACTACGTGACTGACCGGCAGGAGGTGGTCACGCTACCACGAGATCTTTCACCACGAGGAATCCCCAAAGAGTTCGTCCCGTCTCCAAACTACTTTTTGTTTTGTCGGAAAATGTGTCACGGTAAACGACGTACCACCATGCGTGTATTCATGCTTGTCTTTACTATTTATCGGATTTCCTGTAGGTGCAACAACAAATTTGGTCCAAACCCAGTCGCCAGAATAAAATGTTAGCATTGTACATTCCTGCAAACCAATGTTATAGTGTTTTAACAGCTCGTGGCGCTTTTGCCATTTTCAAAACGGCATTCTTAATTAAGTTTAAGTTTGCCAACAAAGCTACTCGGGTAGGTTTAGTAAAAGATCTAAATTACTACGTTTCGTTTGGTTTCCTGTCCCTTGGTTGACCCGCCTCGACCTCCTGCCTACACAGACTTATGCTGACTTTGATTAAACGTAATCCAGGAGAAAACAGGTTCCCTCAAAATGTAACTGACAATACAGTTTGGTTGTTTGGGGACTTCATTTTTCAGGCAGGCAAATGCAAAACACAGCACGCACAGTTACAAGCGACCAGTTCGTCAGGGGTGGCGGGCTTCCTTTGCGCCCTCATTGGTTGGCTTATAATACTTAGAATTCAAGGACTAACAAGCTCTACTGCAATTTAACAACGATAGTGTTTCTTTTACATTTACTGTATTTTAACAAAGTAGGACACAAAGTGTTCAACCAACTAATGGATGTAAAGAATTAGTTGGTCATCTACAGCTGATAAATCTGAAGTCGACAGCTAGAAATGTCTGTCTCTGTGTGAAATCAAAGACCCAGTGTTTCAGAAATCATCAATCGGTAAATGTGCCAACGTTTTCATTGTAAACTGCCTCTGTACCGTGTCACGACTATTAACCCTGTGGCCTGTATTTAGTGAGCGCCAACTGGTGTCAGAGGTGTGAAAATCTGTTGGATTTTAAGCTTGAAGCCGCTTCTTTCTGTAGTAGTGCAACAAAATAAAGCCACGCTGCGCCACAATGCGCTAAGAGTTTTGGCGATATTTAAGATGTGTGCTGCAAGAACAAAAAGGGAGGCAGCAGTGAACGAACGAAGGCAATTTGAGCAGTAAAGAGAAAGAGCTTCGCTCTACTAATCCTTAATCAGTTTACAATAAGAGATCTGGCTAATTCTCTCACATGAAGCATCTGTTTTACTCCCCACTTAGTAGAAAAAAAGTGCCCGACTTCAACTTCCAGGGAAAAGAATCAGCGGAAGGAAGCTATTACTTAATGTGATCAGCTAAAATCTGTCACAAATGCTTTGTACACAGCCTTGAATCGATATTCAACACACGCATGTACAATGGAATGCATTATGGCCTTAACTATAAATGCCTCATGTAATGTTACAGTGTGAAACCAAGCGATCTCATGCCTGGGGACAGCAATCTAATCTGTGGTGAATCAGCAGCAACTGAAAAAGTCCCATCCTGCTTCTCCAAGATAGTGAAAAGAAACAACAGCCATCAGCAGGAAGTAGGAAACAATGTCCAATGTCACCACAGAGGAGAGAGGAGGATAAGACATGTTCAAAAAATCTGGGGATTAAAACAAAGGATTTGTACGTCTGTGACAATTAACGGGGAGTTTCAGAGCTGTCTTCTCCATCCAAGATGTAGAATTCATCTTGAATCCGAGACAAACGGAGACAATCTGCTGTGTGAATGAAAGGCTCAGGAGACATGGCGCAGCACAGACGCTTCTGGGGAAGAAGCGGGCTTTTTTTCAGTCTGGTGCTGCATTTGTCTCATTTGGCAGAAGCTGGTGATTAGATTTACAAGTACAAGTGCAAAAGAAAAAAAGAAAAAACACATTCTGGAACAAAAACCAGAAACTGTTTAATTGGCTGTTTTTACATAGTTTTTTTTTGGATCGGCCGCCTGCTGCTCATATCAGACTCTTTGTTCCTCAACACTTAGCTGTGACTGTCTGAGACGCTCCTGAAACATAATCCTCCGGAGACGTGTCAGTCAATAGATTAGATATATTATATCTTAGATATGGTTTACAAAGTATCAGAACTGCAACGGTTTATCGTTTAAGTCACGTTTAAATGTCCTCTGGTTTCAGCTTCTCAGATGTGAATATTTACTGACTTTAAAACGAATGTCTTCAGGTTTTGTATGTAAATTGAATTTATCAGCTTTGGCTTTGTGAAATTTTAATGGCAAAAAATGTTAAAAAAAAAAAAAAAAAAAAAAATCCAAGATAATCAGTTCACAATCATATAAAAAGAGAAAACAAGATACACCTTCACATTTGAGAAGCTGGAACAGCAAATGTTAACTATTTTTGATTGAATGTCGTTCAACTTTCCCTTTCAACACGTTCGCTGCATGACACGCAGTCCCCAAATATGTCCAGGTTGCCCTTTAAAACGCACATGAAATGGGGATTCTAATGATGTGGAGTAGTGCTGCTTATAGAAGACAAACTGTACTATAACATCATGAATAAAACAAACGTGTGACTAACATCACACTACATTAAGACCCTGAAGGACGGCACCATCAGGTCTGTCTTCTGTGACAGACTGTGTCGTCATCCTGCAGAATCGAGGACAAAAAGAGGAAGAAATGGCGGAGTAATGAGCCGTTGTTTTCTAGAGTAACTTTGGGGAAGGAGGACAATTCACGGAGGTCACCTGTAGGTCAGGTGGCTGCGCTCCGGAACCTGTTCACTGATTAAGATGAAGGATGCTGAGCGCATAAGGTGCAAACGAGCCGGGGGCCCCAGGGGGCCCATCTGTTGTGGGCAAATAAACAGGGGCTTCAGTGAATGGCAGAACAGCCCTGCTCTTCCCCTGCGAGGCCCAGCAGACAGCTCCATTAATCAGGAGCAGGATGAGCCTGCTGGGCTGGCAGTGACAAGTCAGCAGTGGCACAAACTATCCTCCCCCTCTTCCTCCTCTTCCTCACACTGCATCTCCATTAGAGGCTGGAGGTGTCAGCGGCTCCTCTGTTATCACTGTCGATGTTTTCACAACTGTCCTTCAAGAACAACTATAGAAAGTGACACTGGAGGAGCAGGGGTGCATTTACAGGGCGCCATTAATCCCACCAATAAACAAACATTTGTTTTACGTCTGGTTTGGTGCCGAGTGACCAAAAGAATGTCGGAAACAGCAAACTCTTAACTTGGATTTGAGTTTGACTGTAAGAATTATTCAGCAGTGACGGATGTGTTCATCAATAATCAGTCATTTGCTTAAAATTACTTTATTGAAAGAACAGACCCCAAAAGACAAGATAAATCTGAGGGGTCGAGATCATTAAGAGAAGAAAGAACATTACACATTCCTCTAATTTTTACAATTTTTCTAATCAATAACTGAACAATTTTACCTCTTCAAGTGTCCAAAAATTTAAATAAAGTTTCTTGAACTAGTTGCACCCAGTGTTTCATTTTAGAGCGGTCATAATGACAGACAAAAATAATCACACTACTAAAATAAATTGGAGATAAAGTACTTTAAGGCTTAAATTAATCAATTTATCTATAAAAGGACTGATATGAAAAATTATAAATTTACCACAGCCCAAAGTAACGTCTTGAATTTTTTTATTTTGTCCATATAACAGTCCAAAACCCCAAGATACTTAGTTTACTATCACATGTGACAATTGAGATGCTGGAACCTGCGATTGTTTAACATTTTTGGTTGAAAAAAAATGACCAAAAAGATTATTTAATTATCAAAATAATGATTATTTTCCCATTAATTGGCTAATCGATTAACAGACTAATTGTCACAGGTCCTACAGTACAGGTCCATTATAAATACCTTTGCAACATAGCATACGGTTGATGTATAATAGCCTTTCAGATGTATCCAAAAAATAAATAAGTACTGACTGTGTACAATCCTGTCTTATAGTCCTCTAAACCTCTGTGGAGCATCTTATACGCACTAGAAAGATGCATAATTAAAAATGGACCATGACGTTCTTATTTCACCTTCTCACCAGCGCTGGTCTATTTTCGGTTTAAATGCGGCCTTAGCCCCAACTGGCAGCCTCGGCTCCTGAATCTCACACAGTAAGATAAGACATGTCCTCTCAGAAAGAGGGGGAGGGGGCAGAGACAGTGGAAAGGAAGATGGGGGAGCACTTTAATAGTATGATTCAGCAGAGGTATCAATTCCCACAGATGGCAAGCTTGCTCCTATTGACTTACATAGGAGGGGAGTAAAGAGGAAATCAAAACCACCCCGGGGACAGACAGTCAGCACATCAAGAGGGAGCGGGATCAGTGTGTTCAAGGCGCCCCGGCAGATCCAGGCGGGAAAAGAACGAGGGCTGAGCTCTGTGAAGTGTGAAGTGAATGTGCTTCAAAAAAATCTTTAAATGTCACTGTAAACACAAACCTTTATATAATAAAGTATAGTGAGACGATGCGTTAATCTGGTTGGACTCCCTCAACCCTCTACCGCCTGCCTCCTTTCATCCAGACAGACAGACTGACTGGAGATCCTGAGTGACAGACAACTACACAGCCTGAACGAGGACCTCAGTGAAGACCGCGTGTCAGAGGACGTCCTACGACACCTGAACACACCGTACGACAGCTGCAGACGTATAGCCTGCTGCTGGTCTATTTTAAGGCAGCTTTTTTCACTCAGCCGGCTTTGAACAACACAACAAAGAGGAGAAGACAGAGGAGAGGTGAGAAAGTCGTTTCCACCTAAAGATGGAACCACCTGAGGATCTCACCTCTGCACTTAAAACACCTCCCTCATTTGGCGCGTACGATGGCAGCAGGCCGGCCTCGCTCCAGGAGTGAAGCCACATTAACCTTTTGCAGGGACTTTTAATCAGTCTGATGAATTCTGCCAGACAGGCAGAATTCATCAGACTGACCTCCAACCCCCGATGAGTGATGGAGAGTGTCGGCACTGACAAGACACGATTAATATTTCATTAACGGTGCTTTAATGATCATTAAACTGCACTGTGAACTCTAACATGTGATCTGTGTTGTTCTGTCTGCTTCTCTTTGTGATAAATAAGGATGAATCAGCTTGAATTTATAGGCAAAAAAAATATCGCAAATATAGCTCATGAATGAAAGTGAGACGAGAATAAGACAAAGTAATGTTTCCGCAGCAGTGACGTCAATGCTGTGACATTAATGTAAAAGGCTGCAGCAACACAATTTATCTTTGTTCTGCATTAAGAAAATAAAATTGGTTTAATAAACCACAAGATCCTGTGAATGTTTCTGACATCCTTCCCGCGTTGGATCAGTCTATAAAAATGTTTTTTCATTACATCCCCCCCCCCCCCCCCCATGCAGCGTGTGGTGATAGAGGGGAATAAAATAAACAAAATGCTTTACATAGCCAACGGCATCAGAGCAAATAGGATATAAATGAGAATTAGCCTGATATTCTGACTGCATTTCCACTTCAATCATAAGTCTGACTTTGCTTTCTGTTGGTGGTTTTGCTCTAAAAAAATAGCAGTGAATTATCCGTTTTCCTCCGCAAACCAGTCGTGTTGCAGTTCACATCCATTTGCGTCCACAAATGTCATCACTTCATAATTTTATCGTATTAGACATTTGTGTGAAATTGTCATAACTAGCAAATTCATTCTTGAGTTATCCTTGAGTGCAAGAGGACGTTTGTGCCAAATTTGAAGAAATTCGCTTAAGGCCTTCACGACCTAAAACTTTGTCACAGTTGTCATATACATAAAGGTGCATACATGAAATCCGACCTGTGCATTTAACCCATTCTAAGCCTCGAGGATGTGTTGGGCTGCTGTAAAACGCACTTAAGGACACTTTGATAGACAAACAGTACAGCAGAGAATCGAACCGCCAAACCTGTGGCTAAAGGACAACCCCCAGAATCTAATCAGTTCATCCTTGAGGTCCCCAGATGGACGTTTGTGCCAAATTTGAAGAAATTCCCTCCGGGCATTCTTGAGATATCGCATTCACAAGAATGGACCAGATGGCATTAAAATGTGAAACGTGGGGGCAACTGAAAGGACAAGATTCCGGTTAATAAATGACCTTAATGGGGAGATTTATGAGGGGATCTCCGCGTTGGTTAGACTGGTGAGAGGCAGGCCTCAAGTGTCCCGTTTGTCTATGATGGTTATGAATTAAGCCACAGAGGTTCAGAGTCTTTCGGCAGAAAAATACATTTATAAAATACATCAGTGATGCAGTGACCTGAAGAGGACATTCTTCTTCCTTCATATCATTATTTTCCAACTCATTGCATTTTTCCACCAGTGCCATCCCTACCTCTACCATCCAGCACAGCCCGGCTCAACATGCCATTATATCCTCACACCATAATCATACCCGGTCACAATCACCTATAAAACCCATCATATCACTGTGTAACCAGTCCAGACAGTAAAACTGATACGACAAAAGAACAAACAAAGAGGTTGCACCTTTGTCACATCCTGGAATAACACAATATGATCAGCTCTGAAGGCTTCACAAGTTACTCCAATTAAGAGCTTATTTTTAAATGCCTTTGTGATATCTTCGGATATCAGCCCTCTATTGCTCGTTGACCGCAATAACGTGCAAAACAGCCACTACGTAACATCCTACATGGTCATGCTCCTTCCCTGCAGACACTCAATAAACGGTGACCGTCGCATTGCACGAGGCCAATCAGTGTTCTCTGTTAAAGGAGCAGCAAACAACTATTATCTATGTAAAGATAAAGAGGAGTAATGTCTACCTGAGCAGAGGGTGAAGTCACTCTCCCTCTGTGTGTGTTGTTGTCAGAGCTTCTCCTTGCTTTGTTGACATAGCCGGGCCGGCCTTGACTGCTTTTAAGTGCATGTGAGCGTGCTCCACTGGTTAGCTCACATGTCATCGCTCTGCACGGCTTGGTTAAAGCTGATGACGCCATCCTGATCGACAGCGTCATGAAAACGTAGCACCCACCTTCCGGTTCCCGCTTAAGTAAAACGCCATTATTTCTATCAGAGCGTTTGCTGTAGTTAGTACTGCTAGCGCTGTTAGCACCGTTAGCCACCGGCACAGGCGTCGCCATGTTGAGAGCCGTTGAGAGACAATCAAAATACTCCCAATGTCTGCACCTTTAATAGAGGTTTTAAAACCCCTCAGATTCATCTGAACCACTGGGGAAAAAGCCACCAACGTTACAGACTCCAAGTGTGAAAAGGGTTCATGTGCCAATTCTGGTGGGTGACGTTGTTCTGGTAACATGTCAGACTGCTCATCGTCTTTGCACAGAGTTGGCATGCATCAGCCTCATGGCGACGCATGTGGGCTTCACCCTTCACTGCTGCAGGCGAACGACAGGCGTCTATGCGCCCGCTCTGTCGGCTCAACAATGATTATGAAATGTGTGGGCATATTTACTCTCAAACTCAAAGTCTTTCCACTGACACAGCGGCAGGACACATAAACACAGTATGTAGGTCAGTCAAACAGTTTGTGTCTGTTCTCTCCTCGGCTGAGGTGACCTGACAGGAAAATCAAACACATTGTTCGCCGAGTGTGACTAATCTCACCCGGAGAACCTGGGAAGCGGAGCAGCTTTTCTCCTCCTTGACGTTGCCCTTCCACGCTACCGATTGAGTGTGAATGTTTGGACCGAACATCTAACTGTCTGAATGTCTGACATGATCACGACTCCTCTGTCTTACGATTATCGATGGTTATCTCCGAACCTCCTGCGTGTTTGTAGCAGCTGTGGCATAAACTGTGCTACTTGCGAGGGAACAGGCAGAAAGAGAGCGATGTTATGCGATGAAAGCCATAAAATCCATTCAGCGACTTACACGGATAAAACACGCGGCATGCACAACTTTACATTTGATGTAGTGGTGCAGCCATGAAAAGCTGTGTTTGTGTATTGCACTTATTATAAGTGTGACAAAGTTTCAGTGGAGCAAAATATTTGGGATCGTTCAGATTATTCCAATTTAGAAGCAACTTAAAAAGAAAACCGACGAGGGGTTCAAAGATGAAGTAACTCTAAACTGGATGCCTTTTGGACAATTGGTGCTACATCTTAAAGAAATTAAAAGTTTTTAAAAACGCAAACATAATATAGACTAATTATTGTGAGCTAACTAATTCCTCCACAGCGAAGTATTTTTATTTGACAATAACTTTGTAAAAAAAACGTACACGCTAGACTGCTTTCTCTTAGTAAGAACAGATGTGGACAAGTTTATTTCAACCACGAAAAAAACAATAAAACCCGACAGAGTTGTAATGGAAATGCTGGTGCTTGTTGTAGTTCTGGTTCTGTGAGGGAGGTTTTAGATGTCCGAGAGGAGAAAGGCAGCGTTTGTTGATTGTTATCGACTGGTCATTATAGAAAGAAGGTTTTATTTTTTACGTGACGTGCTCTTGGTTAAAGTGTTTTTAACCAAGCGAGGGAGAGGCAGCTTTCTCCAGCTCTGTGAGGCTTTAAGCTAAATGCTAACATATGCATGCTAACATATGCATGCTAACAAAGGCTGCGACACAGTCTTGAACTGGGAACTTTTTTGTCACGCTCGAATGGATGGCGGACCGATATACATTGGAACATCTTCAAATAGAAAGCATTTGTTTATGGTCTTTCATTAAAGATCTTTTCAACAATTGCAGAATTGTAATTCTCACGAGGAGGCGACCATGACACCCTCCCTCAACGAATGTTAGCTAGCACTAAACACACTAAACACAGTCATGAATATCATGAGTTTTGCAGGTTTTATTTCCCAAACTGTAGTACCTAACAAAGTGTAATTTTGACCAGATGATGCTCGAGGAAAAGTCAAACCAATCCCCAAAGTTTAATACAGTTAATCCTTCAGGGGACATGATACCAATGTTCACGTGAATCCATCCAATAGGTGTGGAAACATTAAACTCTGAACAACAAAAGGCAATCTGCTGATGGTGCCAGAGGAAAAGTCTGCAGGAATAATCTGTGCACACTTGTCTGTAGAGGGCAATCCATAAAATAATTGTTGAGATATTTCAGTCTGAATCAAAAGTGGGTGAACCGACAGACCGCCAGTGTGGCTAAAGGGGCAGAGTACTTTGAGTAGACTCTCAATTAACTGCACTACAGAAGCCGCATTAATATTTATAATAGAAAGATTGACTGTGACAGTCGAGGTTAGGATAATTTTCTAGTCATATATTCAGTTTTATAACTCTGGAACATGGAGTTCTGTCCGGATGTATTAGAAATGCCACATGACATCAGCTTGATTCACTCGTATGGAGTCAAGGCTGGACGTCAGTGTGACTTATTGAAATACTGCGTCCGTACTTCCTTTCCTTGACAATGTTAATGTTCACTGACCGGCGAGTCCTTGGATATTCTTTTTCTATTCAGGGTAATTCCACTTTAAGATGTGCACCCTTCTACTCCTGCTGTGTACCATCAGCCTCTTTAAAACTATACTACCACTCTGAATCTTATAAACATAAGAAACAGAAACAGCTTCTCCTGTTTAGTCCCAAAAGACAAACTTGGTATTCATGGTATTTTTGATGTATAAGTCACCTGCTGCAGGCAGAAAGCCATCAATCACAACGACGACGCCAAGCCAGTTCATCTTAAGCAACGCAGCCTATGCTTGTTCTAATTAATAATCATTCAGTGCATACAATGTCAGAAAATGGTGCAAAAATTCCTTCAAATTGCTTGCAGAAGAATTTCTTCATCATGATGTACTAAAAAGTTAAAAGCAGGAAATCCTCACATTTAAGAGGCTGATGCCAACAAATATTCTGCACTTTTGCCAACGGGGTTGATTATGTTTCTTGCGATTGAATGATTCATTAACCCACCAATCTTTTCAGCTTTCCTACTGTAGAGTACCAAGATGGAACATTACTATTACGCACAAAAGACAGGAAGTACAATTTCACACATGCCACAGATTCCTTGCTTTACACCAATAAATGTGACATGAATGGAAAGTCATTTACTGCTAAATACGGAAGATGATTGCTTTAACATTTGACCTTCCTTCCATATACAACTGTATCTGCTGTGTACTGCAGCATTCCTCACCTCCACCAGGACTTCCCAGAACTGTGCCCTCCTCTTGGCCTCCTGTGTGGAGGTCTGCACACACCATGCTGACGGGAGAGCTCCTGCGGGAGAATTAGCTCTAATCCAGCCGGAGCGTCCCGCTTTGATGAGGATCAGCGGTACAATATTGCACATGACAAAAGCACTCTGCTATGCAGCGACGTCGCCGGCATGCAAATAGAGGAAAGAGAGGGCTGACCAGCTCCAGCATTCAGGGCTGAAAGTTTATACAAAGTTGTCACATAGGGCACAAGCAAGGCTCGTCAGAAAAGACTTTCTATGAGATCAAGGTGGTTGAAAGTGAACGCTACACCGCTGGGAGGGAAGGTAATACACAGTAGTGTTACAGTATGCAGGTACTCCGAATTAGAGTTTCGAATGTATACTTTCCCCCCCCCCCCTTTCTTTAGCAAGTTATATAAAAGCATATGCGGTTAGCCAATGACATCATTCACCAGAGGGACCAATACTGTTATATAAGAGCCAGACATGGCTGTGAGCGCCCCACACCACTGGTCCAAATGGTCTCTTTCAGAGGCTCTAAACAGCACAAAGGCCTTCTTACTTATTTAAATCTGAGAAATGAAAGTTATGAAAAAGGTGTCCACCAATCCATACAAGCTAAAAATGTCATGATTTGTAGCCTTGCTTTTACCTGAATTAGGAAGACATAGAATGAGTATTTAAAATTTAAATGTTGGACTTGTGAAAAGGACCTGATGATTTAAGTAAGGGCTATTCAAGTGTTCCTCAAAAAAATGATCCACTGATTTACAGACGTCTCTTTCCCCAATGTACGTCTATGAGAAAAAGTATTTTTGGGACCCATAGCATCACGTGACAGACCCGAACACGGTTTGGCCACTATATAAAATTAGTTTCAGTGACTGGCGCTCTTACTCTCGATTCAAGCGAGACAGCTAGCTCTAGCTAGCTAATCCTCCTCCTTCCCATTAGTATTTTCTTCCGATTGGAAGCTAGTTAGCCTAGCTGGCTAGCTTCCACTTTCCGAGTGATATAACAAACATGACAGCACAATGTGTCCTTCAGAAGGTTGACAGTTTAAACTGCTAACCCGGGCAACGTATATGTGCTTGAATCAACATACTAATTACACACATATGTCCAAAAAAGGTTTGATAAAATAAAAAGATATTTTCAATAGCTGCAGTATCATGATAGTTTATATTTCCTGTCACACACACAAAATAAATCAAACTTCAGCTCCAAGTAAAGCATGTGGTGGTGTTGCATTCAAGAGCACACGTGTCACATTCCTCAGCAACATACTCTCATGTGGTAAAATTAAAAACAGCCAAACACAGGTCGTCACTGGCAACAAAAACACACGGATGGCTCGGAGACAGAGCATGCAAATGAGGCCGTGTATTCCCAAAGAGGAAAGTGATGTCATGTGATAACAGTGACGCAGTAAAACGAGACGCAGCCAGGAGAGAGAAGTCTAGCTGGCGAGTGGCTGCAGTATGAACCGCTTTAATCTACTCCAGCTCTGGAAAACGCAGGTTACATAACAGCCGACCTCCAAGTCTTCCTGGGCCCCTAAAGTATCCGAAAAGTATGTGTGCAGTCGCTGTGGCGAGGCAGGGACGTTTGGCTCAGCGTATTCGACTGGAAAACACTGAGATACACTTTAACGTACACGACATTTACTGCAAAACCAAATCCAGTGAGGAGAACAAGTATCTAGTAGAGAAAATGGTAAGTATTTTGTGAGGATTTGCTTTTTCTCTCAGTTTTACAGCACTTTTACATGAGTATCTTTGTGTTAAATAAGACATTTGTGAAAAGGATGCTCCTATTGAACTACTTTCTCACGTTTTACCAAACTAAATGATTAGTTGAATTCATCACCAGATTGATTGACAGTGATCGTGTGTTGCAGCCGAGCCCCATGTTTGTGCCTCCCGTGTGTGAGCAGAGTCAAGCATTGGTTTATCTTAAAGATAAATAAGGACGGATTAACTATGGAAAAGATTTGGAACCGGTTTTCTAAGTTGCACTTTACCGATCCAAACAAAGATGGCAGCAAGTGGCTCCCTGGAGAGGAAACAAGTTAATAATCCTTTTCTTTGTGCAGCAGATGAGACTATTTTTCTTCCATATGGTTAAAAGAGTGTTTGAGGATTCTAGAAAAACTTTCAGAGCTGTTAAACCACCTTCTGAGATTTTATATATGCTTATTCATTTTTAAGTTAGATGGACACTTAAAACTCTGTGACTTGAATGCAACACTAATACATTAGAGCAGTGATGGAGGAAGTATTCAGATCCTGCGGTGAAGTAAAAGTATATTTCCCTCTGAGATATCGTTTACTAGAGGTAGAAAGCAGCATGAAAAGAAAATACAAGTAACTTAACCTTGTACTTGAGTAAATGTACTTAGTTACATTCCACCGCAGTATTAGAGGCACTAAGTGGGAATATTTTCCGCCACCTCCAGATCAGGCAGGTCGACAGTATACAATAGATCTTCTACCTGATGCTGCTGAGCCAGTTTGGACTTGAAAAGACTCGATTCATGTTGCAACACATAAAATATTAGCAGGAGCAGTTTTCAATAGATCATCTATGCAAGCAGGTGAATTACTGTGGCTCATTTTGCAAAAAAACAAAGGCTCTCCAGATGCTCTCGCTGACCCAGTGATCATAATGTCTGTGGGTGTTTAGCAGGGGAAAAGACATGTAAATGTCAGAGGGAAAACTGGGGTAAACTCTGACGCGAGAGTGAAAGGCAGCCACAGAACTGTTGTTAAAACAGCGGTTATTAGTAACCAAGACGCACAAACGTTCACTTCCCCCACAAATCAAGCTTTAACGTAAAAACCGCCTCCCTGTTGATGTCTTTTGATGATCCTGGTTAAATTACATCAGCTCTCCTCACAAGGTTTCAGTGTTTTCCTGGACAAAAACTCCAGGAGGGTGGATGCACGTTGTCATGGAGGCTCGAGCCCCCGAGGTCAGCCAGTTACAGCACACTCTCCCTGCTCACAAAAAACACTGTCCTGCCCACCCAGAAAGTCCAACACAATGAATCCACACTAATCCCAATCTTTTGTGGTCCTCCAATGTGTCTCAGTGCGGCTGCACCTCACGTCTCCACCACCTCTTGCTTTAACTGCCTTTTATATGCATTCACAGGCCAGGGGGAAATAAAACAAACACATACGTTTAGAAATCTCCTTTTGTGGCACACAAACAAGCTCCACGTCAGATAGCTCGTGCATTCAGGATTAGGGAGCCGTGAGCAGTCTCAGACGCTATCACAGATGCCTTTTATCATCTTTTGTTGTGATCACTGCACTATCACACTGACAGCAGAGATAAAACAATGCCAGAAGCAGCTCCACACTTTGTGCTCTTTGGAGAATAAAAGGCTTGGCAAGTATACAGTAGCCTAATATAAAGACACTAGACAATAGACTCACAGAACATGCATGCTAACATCTCCAGCAGTGTTAACAGGAGTTGGACAGACAATAGAGAAGCCAGAGGAAAATAACAGTTGTCCTGAGAACAATAGTTTCTGACTGGTTCTATATTCACATCCCATTAAAGTCGTTGGGATCTCCACAGCGACTATTACTCCTTCAAATGAAGTTTTGCATCAGACACTTTGAGAGATAAAGAGATTTTACTTTTACAATGCCATTAATCAGAGTGATCAAACAAATAGTTTTAAACGATTGAATGCAATCGACAGAAGAACTCTTACCGCTTCGTTCTTAGCGTTCGTTGCTGCTTCGTCGCTTTTTATATTCCTTTCTTTTTTTTCTCTCTCCCTCTGATGATCAGTCGCGCGTCTCACAGACACAAATCTCGACCTCACTTCCATGTGCTCGCGACCAGGACCACGCGCTCATGGGAGCGCTGGGGATACGGCGCGTGACGTCACGGAGAGACTGGAAAGCCGGTCAAAAGAATCGGCGCAATGTCAACAATAATACCGATATTTTATGATTATATACGATATAATACCTGATATAGAGACTTAACTGAATGTGGTACTTCACTGGGAGGTCATTTAGAGTATTTTATTGGATATTATCGATACATTTCTATTGATAGTCCCAGTAAATTATAGTTATATTTGTCTAATATCTTAATTTATAGTAGTGAATTGTCAAAAAACCCTCATGTGGACTGTTTAGATTGTCTGCACATGCATATATCTGTTTGAAACTGTAAACCAACCTGTTTTGTTTTCACATATCTTTTTTATTCATTTAAATCTGATCTGGGATGTGAAATTGAGTTTTATTTGATCACTAACTGCCCGAGTATAGTTTAATCACATAAGGAATCTGAAGTAGCTTATAATGTACTTACACACAGGAAGCAGAACAATGTTCAAGAAGAAAACCATGCAGGAGGTTGAGTCTTTGAGAGTCATGTTTCTTTTTACGTGTTTGATGCATATTGAAAGCAAATCTCGTCTAATTTAAATATCTGAATTCCCTCTTCTGTCCACAAAACTGAGCGATGACAGTTTTGAGTGACTTTTGTTCACTTTATCAGAAATATTGAAATATCTTCAATAACAAGCACTCACTTAGGTTAAAATGTGCTATTCGAAAGGCTTTATGCATAAATCTGAGACCATGGTCCGAGTTTACCGTGTCGTCTTTGCAAACAAAAACCGAGACACCGTCAAATATCGCATCTTCAAGTGAGTCATGTTAAGCCTTATAGTCATAGTGAGTGACTTGGAGCATCATTATCTAAAACATGAGCATCTTAGTCACTTTAATCAAATCATACGAGTCTCCTCCTGCTGAGCCCACTCTACAGCAACATGCACCTCCAATACATGTTAATGTGTCTGTGATGAAACGTGCGATGTGTGCGTCTGCATTGCAAGAACAAGGACACAAATTCAAGAAGAAACATTTTTTTATATTTCAAAAAGAATCTAGGAACATAATGGAAAAAAACCAAACACCGAGTCTGAACATCCAGACAATTGAGATCCAAAAATACATTTTCTTAGGAAATATTAATTATATACAAAACATAAAAATTTATATTTTAGTTTGGGCCCTCGACAGGATAGCTCCATTTTTTAATATTTTATTAATAAAAATAAACTTTTAAATATTTAATCCACCCATAACTTCAATTGAGGCAGTTTCAACATTGAAATCAAACAAGATTCCAAACAACTTAATCCGCTTTGCATTCAACAACAACTGTACACCCTAAGTCTTGAACTTGCATAAAAAACAAAAGGCCAAAAAGTCTGACGATTCAAACTTTAGGCGCGAGAGCTCTGCAGCTGCGCGAGTCTCTGCTTTAAAAGTTCACTTTTCCTCCTCAGCTGTTCTTTGAGCGAGAGGAGTCTCTGTTCGTCCGTCTGCATGCTGTAAATGCACTCTGTGGCCTTCTTCAGGATCACCACTTTGGCCGCCTTCTCGTTGTTGGCCACCTCTGGGATCTCGTCCCGCAGGGCGAAGAAGCTCAACTTGAGCTCGTTCCTCCTCTGACGCTCCAGAACGTTATGAGTCCTTCTCTTGTCATAGTCCTCCGTGTCAGACGTCCGCGGGCTCGAGCACTTGCGGTTGCTGCTGATCTGTTTGAGGACCCTGCTGTGGCCGCCACTTCCACCGCTGTTGCTCTCCAGCTTCAGCCTCTTGACAGCCGGCTGCTCGTGCCTCATGGATGGATGGGCGGCGTAGTTGTGCTGGTGGGTGGAGACGTGGCACCTCTTCAGCACGAGCGGGCTGGGGTGCCGGGTCTCCGCGGCGCTGGGGTCGCACCTCTTCACCGCCTGCCTCTTCTCCACCGTGACCACGTCGATCTCCTCCTCATCCTCCTGGTCCTCTTCCTCCTCCTCATCATCATCATCATCGTCGTCGTCGTCGTCCTCATCTCCATCCTCATCTTCTGCAAGACAGAAAAACAAAACAATCACACTCTGATTCAGCGTCAAGGATGCCTTTTAATCACACTGCATGCCACAGAGGGAGGGGGGACACAATGTCTTCAACATCATTAGATGGCTGGAGCTAATCTCACAGCAGTCCAACATGTCTGGAAATCTGATTGCAAATAACCTTAATCAAAGCAAGAGTTGGCCGCTTTTAAGTCAAAACTAGTGGAAACAATGCTCACTCAGCAGAGGGAGATTCCTAACTACACAGAGGGGTGTGTCTGCACGATGGGTCCGTAGCTTACCTGAGTCACTACAACTGCTGCTGCTGCCGCTGTTGGGCGGCGTGTCCAGTCCCAAATCCTTACTGGGCGGCGTCGCCGCGCTCTGCTTGGGCGTCTCCGCTATCGGGTACGGGAAAACCACGGACGGATCGATGCACTCCGCCGCGGACGTGTTCAGGTCTTGCAGGTAGCTGCTGTTCAGCCGCCACGCTGCCGCACCGGCGGGCTCCGCGCAGCAGTCGCCCACCGAGGACGAGGACTCCTTACGCGCGGCGTGCAGGGAGGCGAGCCGCTCGGAGACCACCTTCTCCAGCTTGGCCGCGGCGGAGAAGCCGCTCCACATGCAGTCCTGGATGATGATGGACTTGAGGAAGGTCTGGGAGTAGTCCGCGTCGCAGATGATGCTCTGGTTGACCGCGTCGTCGCCCAGGAACTCGGTCACCATCTCCAGCTGATCCGCCGTGGAGGGGAAGAGGCTTGACAGGGACGGCCGGCGGCTCGGGGAGAGGGGAGGGGTCGGCAGCAGTTCAAATTTCTTCCAGATGTCTTCGCTCGGCGCCGGAGGCTGAAGCTGCTGAGGGTAGAAATCCTCCTCCTCGTTGTCGTAGTAGAAATACGGTTGCAGAGAGTCGTAATCGTAGTCATAGTTTTTACTTGCGAAACTTGAATTCAGCGGCATTTTGTCTCCGTTGTCTTTTTCCTTATCGTGAAGCTGGTTGAAAGGAAAACAAATGGTTGATTAGATGTTGACTCTAAAAAAGCAAAAAAAAAAATAAATAAAAAAAAATAAAAATAAATAGATGGTCTGCAGGTTCAAAGCAGCTGGCTTGGCACTGGTCCTGCAACATTAAGTGTAACAACATCACATGGTCACTCCAAAACATCGACGCTCGTCTGCACGCCTTGCATGCATGCACCGGTGCTGCAGCAGCAGGTGCGAAACTGATAGTAAATTAAGTGCAAGAGGGGAAACACCTTCACTTAACTGCTACAGACGATAAACCAACACCCTTTTTTTCAATTATTTTTTACTAAACTGACGTGGAAAGGTGCCGTGCAAAGATCCAGAAACCCACTCCCCTCCCCTTACCTTTTCGATTGTAAACTGTCGGCGGTAGAAGACGGGGCGAAAGCGACCCAAGAGGCGCAAAAAAGGGTAGGAAAGTTATTCCAACACGAACGTAACATTAAATCCTTCCACGGAGGCGTTGTAGGCGGTTTCTGTGAGGCTGCGTGGAGTATGCATGAGGAGTTGAGTGGCTGCACCAGCGACCCGGTGAGGACGAAGTACAGTCTGTCATCAGCAGCGTGAGAATCACAGCTGAGAGCTCCGCCGGCTGCAATAAAAACGACCGCAGCACTCACCCACTCCGCTCCTCCGCTGTATCCCTCCGCTCGTTTTCCCGCGAAACACTCGCCGGTCTTGAATATGTCGGATATTTAGAATTAATTTCTCGCATCTATCGCCGGAAATAATCCCCACACGACACGAGGGTTGATTTGAACTCGAAACGCGTGCTTTCATCGGTTTATTTAGTCATTAGATTGTGTATTTTGTCTTCACGCGGGTCTATTTCGGGGAAGAAGTGGGAGGGGTCATAGTAGAGTACAGCTTCCATTGACGGGAAACATGCAAACAATACTAATGCGAGTAGTAGTAGGTGGTAATTAGGACGAGTTATTGTACTACTACCCCGCCTAAAATACCCCCAAACATCTCATGAAAGCTGTTGCACGTTTTGTTATTATCCAATAAGTGAGATCTACTGACTTAAAGTAGAGTGATTAACCTGCTTTTGCACACACAACAACTTTGCTTTTTTTTTTTTTTTATAAATCCCAAATGTAAGCGACTGTCTGCAATACATAATGCATGCCAGGTTTGCACAATTTGTGCAGTGATACTGCAACGCAAAGCTCACAGGTACAGGAGCTTACCTCGATCTGTCTGCGGGCACTGACAGCTCTGAATTGGCTGAAAACAGGTGAATTCAACAAGCAGGACAGACTCAATAATTGCATGTATAAATGAACATGCACCAATAAGACATAATGTGTGTGCGTGTGATCCTGACAGTATAAATGTAGCTTGGGTTTTGAGGCTGGACAGATTGGCACCAATTAACTACAGGAAGGAAGCAATTAAAGGAATCAGATGGGTACCGCAGTTTGGATGGAGGTGCCCTCCTCTGCTGTGATGGGGAGGGAGGAGGGGGGGGGATTGAACGGGCTCGGAGCGCCCTCTGCTGGTTCAAAGTGGTCTAGGAGTGGCCTGAAGCCAGGTAGGTGCAGGGTCGAACCGTGGAGGTGAACACAGAGGCCACAGACCATCATGAACTGGGGGATTATTGACTGAAAGTCGATTAAAGAAAGATTGTTGGGTGTAAAACTATAAATGGCTCAGTGGCACAATAGTGCTGTGTGGGTTAGTGGAGCTTTTATTGGGGTTACTGGGTCACTTCATTAAAAATAGAGTCCTGGAAAAACGTTAAATGGCAAATGTAACTTACTCATGCAGCCTTTTCACAAAGTGGGCTGAGCTATTAAAATATATATATAAAAAAACTAATTTAAAAATACTTTTATGTGTCACATCGTTACCTTAAATGATGTATTCTAAAGATTATAAGCATTGATTGAAAGAAAATGACGAAACCTGACATGCAATTTGAAATGAATGCACAATATTTCACTTTTAAATGTTGGTCTCTTTGTCTTATAACTCCTTTAAAACAAAGGAGTATATTTCATCATTATCATAAGGAGTGTCCACGAGCTCTCTGGGGACGTGTGGGTCAGTAATGCTTGTTAAGTGTCCACTTCTAAATGAATCATTGAGCGAGCAGAGAGAAGGAGACGAGAGGATGTAAAAGGAGAGAGGAGAGATTTCTCTTGTTATCAGAGGAAGTGGAAAAGAAAACCTAAACTGAAAGAACACCCCTTCTCCTCTCCTCTGCACTCATTCCTTCTTCCTTTCCCTCCCTTCTCTCCTTTCCTCACTTTGGGATGCTGTGTGGAGGATAGCGATCGTAACCACCAGACTCATGTGTTGCGGTCATTGTGTTTATCGGCTCCGGATGTTTCTTGTGTTACTGTGTTTTCAGAGCGTCCGGAGACACAGAGGGAAGCTTTGAGACCGTCTGGCATCATTCCCTCTGATAAGTGCAGACTGAAGCTGCTTTATGGGAGTTTGATCTCAGTAAAATTGGTTCTTTACCACTTTTGATTGACACAGTCTGTAAACAGTGAAGAGCAGAGGTTTCAGTTATATTTCGTCAAATGATAAATACAGCAGAGAAGTGCGATAACATCTCAGCGCTGCATAAATCTACATCATAAGGATTAAAGTCAGCCATTAAGGTGGATTTACACTCTCCATTTCTAACATACTGACCAGTAATTGGCTGAAACACTGCTCAGATGAATGAGTTGAGAAACCAAATTGTTCTTTAAACTATTGACCCACAGCTTGAGATAACCTAGAAGTAAAACAACTACATGCACCAAAAATATGCACAATTCAACGCAAGGCAATTATAGCACATGTAACCCTCAAAGGAAGGCCAAACTGCTTTTATATAAGACGTACAAGATGTTATATAAGAGGTGATGAAAGAAATACGATAAGAATTAGTGTGATGAAAAATGAAATGATACAAACTGAGAAATTAAAAATAAAGAGGGAAAGATTAAAGTGAAAAGCTGCAGAGACTTGTTTCTTCTGGAAGCAAATAAGGATGCAATCACGCATTCTTCTTATTGATTAATGGGTCGATTATATTGTTAATATGTCAAATATTTGTTCAGTCCAAAACTATAAGATGTTGATTTTTCAAAGATATAAAAAGAAGAGAAAAACAATGAATTTATGATGAAGATTGTGATTCCTTTTCTGACGATCACAACATCACAATCACGATCTACATGAAAGGACCACAATGAGCAATGAAAGAAATCCCCTATTTTACAGATATTTTATGAGCCTAAAATCTGAAGATTTTACCCTTCTGTTATATTATAAAAACTAGAATCTTGTGAAGACTTACAATAGTTTTAGTGTGTACAGTGGATATATTACTGTTTTTATTTATTGGTGTTCATGTCCAGCCACGAGGAAGGTTTTCCCACCATGAGCACCAGCTGTTGCTCTTCCCTTTGACTCCTCTCTGAACTTCCCAAATTTTCTGACCACAAATCCAACTTCCTGTGGCCTCTTATATAAAGCATATTCAGCATATCATGCCAGTCATTTCCTCTTCTGCATCTCGAGCGCGTTAAGCAATGCTGACAGGAGCTCAAGGGTCATGTGGCTGCATCTTCACACACTTACATTCATTCATAGATTGAGAGCCTATCAGCAGACACATGGAGATGAATGGAGGGTGTGTTGGACACAGTTCAGCAGGACGCCCTGGTGTGAGGCAGATAATCAATAGCTGTTCAGCTTAGTCGGTGAGACGAGGTTGCTAACTAAGCAGTCGACAATGAGCGCACGGCAGATCTGTCAGACTACTCAGGAGATAATTGTGTCATTAATTATTGACAGTGACAACGAGCAGTTATTGACTGAGCCTGATTCACAGCCAACCGAACCTGCAGTAGCATTATGGAAACGTGGCTTTTGTGTGTGCACAGAATCGAATCTAAGACAAACATCTGACAACATCAAAATAAAATAAAGAACATAAAATAACAAGAGAAAGAAAAACATTGTTGTATATTCAAACAAGACATCTCTGAAGTTAAAAAAAAGAGGATACAATTGACTATCATGCTTACTGACAGTACAACAAGCTATCAGAAATACTATGTGAACCTCTTTATTGCCCTCGGCTGGTCTCAAACCAGAATATGTAAATATAAACGCTAACACATATTTCACCAAAGAAAGGGACTTTGACATGAACTGAAGTGGTGGGTCTGTATTGACTTAACAAACAGAGAAAGATGTGTGACATAAAAGATCAGTTCCATGCATTTACTCATCTTAATTATCAAACTCAACCATCGATGCTTTGACAATAGTTGGATGATATTCAAACAAACAATACATCCACTAAACGCTGGAATTAGCCATAAATTGATCGACCGGATAAATCACTTTCGACAAAGTTAACAAGCAAAGGGAACACATGCCTGGTTGAAGCAGAGCAGAGTGCTGGTTTCTCCTCCTATAAGAGCACTAATCGAGTTCACCTGCAGTGACTCGTTGACTCCAGACAGCACAGGTGACCCGACTCCTCCTAGAGCTCAACATGGACGGATTTCAACAGTAGTGTATCAAAAATAAAAATAGGAACTTTAAACAACTTAAAAAACATGTTGAGTTAACTTAATAATCCCCATTTTTGTTTTACTTTTTTACTACAAACAGCATTAGGCCTCGCTGGCTTATTAACCTAAATCAAAAACCTGAATAGGAGGAGAGAGGAGCGAGAAAGACAAACAAACATGAACATAAACATCCTTCTAAATGTGAGTTGTTTGTGTAATTTGACAAAGTGTTCTGCAGCAGAGCACATGTGACGCTCCATATTCTGAAAACAACATAAATCATGTCTGAAGAGAGAGACAACCTTCAGATTGTTGACCAACGTCTCAGGGTCCTTTGACTCCCGTCTGCTGTAGTTCCTCTTTCTCGTGACTAACAGGGATGTGCTCCTTCTGTAGAGACAACTCAACATCAGCTGCTTTATTTGAGGCTAAATTTGAGTATTTTACTGAAGTTGGAAAATTCCAGTGGAGGGTTCATGCAGCTCTGATATGTGTTTAAAAGCCACGTTTTTCACAACGCACGTGTAGCTGTTTCCTTACAATTAGATGACACTGAAATAAACATTTGCATATTCATTTGCAGAATAATGTAATTAATTGTGACTGTGACAAATGACCATAGTTAACCATAGATAGTTATGAGGATGAGGTGACGTTATCTGTGTGAATGACAGGAAGTTTTGAGAGTCTGTCTGTTGATGTGAGTTACTTCAAACAGAACTGATGAACTGAATCAGGTGTGTACAGGTACTGTTGCTCAGAGCTGTTGTGCCCCTAAATGGCCACTAGAGGGCGTGTTGTATCACCTGTAAACATTGAACTAATTAAAAACTCTTTGCTGTTCTTGTGCCTTTGATTGACTAGTTTCTCTACTGCACTTTCTTACTATTGTTGCATTTGGGTCAATCATAACTGCAATCTATTTCTGGTCTATTCCATTTAATTTTATTTAATGTCATTTCATTTCATCCATCTTCTTCTATCTGCGTTGACTGTTGTCATTGCTTGTTGTTTTTAATGTAATGCTTTTCTTTGCCCTTTGAATTGTCTCTGTGTTTAAGGACATTTTAACAACCCTCTGTCTCTAGATTACTAACCTCTGGATGCAAAATGTGCTCAGAACATGGACTTCCTAAATTCAGAGCACTGTAAAAATCACAAAACGTCTTCATTATAGTAAATGTTAAAAGAAAATAGGTATTTAGATTAGTGATAAGTTACTCTGGAAACGCATAACAGAGTTATACTCCTGAGAAACACACAATACAATAAATGTTGCAGGAGAGTTTTTTGTAATCTGGGAAATTTGTAAACACGTTTTTCCCAGTCGTTAAAAATGAATACTAAAATGGACACGTTTATGCCAACGTTCTCCAGTCGTCACCTTCTACTGAAAGAACAAAAACAACATTTTGCTGAAATACATGGCATTGTCATACATACAGACACACAAGGACTCATCTGGTGTCCTGGCTGCTAAAAGACATTTAAACAAAGATACCTGGGCACCATTTCATGCTTTGTTATCCAAAACCCAAAACCGTCATCCGTCATGTATCAGAATCAGGCTCAGGCTCAATGCCAATTAAGTTTTCTCAAACAAGGAATTTGCCTTTTATTTTTGGTTCATAACAAACAACATAGTGAGAGAAAATAAAAATAAAGTTATACAAAACTCAAGTCAATATGAAATAGAAAAATACACACATAATAATAATATTAATAATAATAAAAATAATAAAACATGTAAAATATATCTGTTTTCAAAATAAAAGGAGCCACACACGCACACAAGTCCCCAATAATATGAGTGTTTGTCTTTGTCCAACATGCAAGAAATGTCCCGTTTGTCTTGTCAGACTGTGATCACACAAACATACTCTCAGTCCAGAGTTTGTGATGCGAATGTGCAAAAGTTACATTTTATCACAGTATTTGATCAAATACATCTATGAGAAATATACTCAGTACAGTTTAGGAGAAATTGATGTAATTTTGTTTTCCCGTTTGCCGATGTTTATGCTTGTTTACATTTTTGTTGTGTTGTTCTCAAATGTGATATGTTGTTAAGTGTAAAAAATATTCTAAATACATAAACAGCACTAAAATAAAATAACATGTCTTGGAATTATTTAGTCTGGCTTTGTCCAGCAGGAGTCAGTGTTTCCCTATGAACAGTGCCATGTCAGGGCTTATCTGTTTACGTGCTGTCTTGAAAGGAGGAAATGTAAACATTAAAAATACTCGTATGAGATGCGTGAAGATACATTTGTAACATTCAGGTCTCTGGTGTTTTGTCACCATGTTAATCCGGTTGGCCATTAAATAAATAATAATAATAAAATAATATTCTTAAATAATAATAAACCTGCGGACAGGTTTAGAATGTGCTGATGATGTCACGGCCGGGAACGTCTGGCCCACGTGCGTCCAGCAGTGTGCGCTCCTGTCTCAAAGGGAGGGTCGACAACAACCGGACCGACTGCGCAGCACAGGCGCAGTGAAACGCAGAGCTAGAAAAAAACAAAAAACTAATCCAACCCCGTTTCGGATTATCGCTTTTTATCCAAATCTCTACCGGCGGAAACGGTGGCACGTTTCCTCGCTCAAATTCTGCGCTGTTCAGATGCGCGTCCCACTCTCACATCTCCACTCCCTTGATGATGATTTGTGAGGAAGATGCCTCAGTCTGACATTATTTCCGTTGACCTTCTCCTCCGCTCATCTGCGTCGAAGCATTGTGAAGCTCCGCCGCTACCGGAGCGCCTCGGCTCCTGCCGCTGCTCCACTTAGCCTCCAAACCGTTTTATTCCTCGCTCGGATATACACCAAGCGCAAATCTATTTGATTTTCCTTTTTTTATCAATCAAGACCGAGGCAGATGCCCCTCGCTCTGTCATCCCGGCTTGTATTATGGTGGAGTTTCCATCTCTCAGTCCTTACTGGCCTCTCATCCGCTTTCTGGTGCCTTTGGCGATCACCAATGTTGCCATCGACCTCGGAGAACAGGTAACGTCTCTTGTTTTCCGTGTGTTTCCTTCCGTGCGTCAACCGCTGCATTTATTGTAAGCTCCAGATAAGATAGAAAAAAACACCGACACCGTTTGTCCAACATTGACCGTTTGTTTTGTCAGTTACAGACGGTGGGTGTGTGTTGTAGCTCGAGCTATCGCAGCTGGCAGGTTGAGAGGCAATGTGAAGACTTCCATTAGGTCTTTATATACATTATGTAGGAGGAGGAGGAGGCCCTGTTTATTCTGAGATATCCTGTCACTTCTGTCACCAAATAAATACGTTTTTTTTAATGTATTATCCAGCCTATCTTATTATCCAGCCTATCTATCTTATTATCCAGCCTATCTATCTTATTATCCAGCCTATCTATCTTATTATCCAGCCTATCTATCTTATTATCCAGCCTATTTAAGACAAGCAGCACACTACTTGATTTGTTAAACATTATAATTAATCAGTCAATCTGAGGCCTGTTTGTAGATCATGGCGGATCACGGCACGCAAATCAAACGCACACAGCGTTTGATTATCTTTAACATATTTCCCTGCTTGAACATTTCCTGTCCTTCCTCAGCCAAATGACTGATCTCCCACGAGACCTTGAGCAGATAGCGTGTGGGGGGGAAAACACATTGTGGCTGTGAGATGTTAGGATTAAGCTTATGTAATGTCTCTGTTAGCTGGTATAAATAGCACACCCTGTCCTGCAAAGGAAAAGGGCAGCTGTAGTATGGAAGGAAACATCTATCTGGGATCACGTGTTGTGGGTGTTTACTGTCCAGATATTACGAAGGCACTCGCTGCTTTGCACTTGTCAAAGGTCTCGCTTTTTATTGTGTCTGTAAAAGACATGCAGGTATTTGGTTTTTTCCAACTGCAGGGCTGCGGTGGAGTACCATCTGGTCAGAGATAAAGTTAGGCTAAGTCATGGTCATGTGGTCATGCTGCCATACTGAACTTCTCCTCCCCTCCCTTCTTCCTGTGCTGTCACTCCCATGACACCTCACCCTTTTTTCCACCACCGCCCTGTCATATCTTTTTTCCAGGCCCTCAACAGGGGCATAGCCACAGTCAAGGAGGATGCAATCGAAATGCTGGCCAGCTACGGCCTGGCCTACTCCCTGATGAAGTTCTTCACCGGACCCATGAGCGACTTCAAGAATGTGGGTTTGGTCTTCGTCAACAGCAGGAGGGACCGGAGGAAGGCCGTGCTCTGCATGGCGACGGCCGGGGTCATCGCGTTCGTGCTTCACATCTTGATAGGTGTGTGTTTTAAAAGGGATGTTTGATGACACGCTGGGCTTAAAACCGCATTCCTAAATGAAAGTTTCTGGTATTTGTGGCAACCTTTAAGTTTCATTATCGCAGCGTCTCTCTGACAGCTTTCTTTCTGCTGCTCAAAACAATGCAAACATGGTAGACGTCGTCTCCCTAACCTCTACTTACCCGTGGTTTCCCTCTCTTTCTCCATAGCTTACACAGATTTAGGATACTACATCATTAACAAGCTCCACCATGTGGATGAATCTGTGGGGGGCAAGACAAGAAAGGCTTTCTTATACCTGGCTGCATTCCCTTTGTTGGATGCAATGGTGAGTGTACAGTATAGAAAGACAGACATTTGTCCATGCTGGTGTCAAGTGAGAGTGTATTCCTCTGTTCAAAGTCTAGCTCTCTTCCATTGTTTAAAGCCTGTGACTCAGCTGTGGTTGAGAAAATGTCCTAAATAGATCTTTTGTTTATAGTTTAAAGCTTGGTGTCGTGGGATAACACTATGCATTGTTCTGTTTTGAAGGCTTGGATTCATGCAGGGATACTTCTCAAGCACAAGTACAGCGTCATAGTAGGCTCAGCCTCCATCTCTGATGTTGTGGCCCAGGTAGCGAGATCCATTCTTTTTGATTTAAACGCAGAATGCTACATTGGAGAAGTTGGGAAGAAAGTTTTGTGATCCGTGATTTTTTTGGGCTGTTAATCATCGCTTATGTTGTTTCCTGCAGATTGTGTTCGTGGCCATTCTTCTCCACAGTAACCTGGAGTGTGTGGAACCTTTACTCATCCCGATCCTCTCCCTGTATATGGGTGCCTTGGTCCGTTTCAGCATCGTTGGTCTGGGTTACTACTGTAACATCCATGACAACATCCCAGACTCCAGTGGACTGGACGTGGGCGTAAGTGCTGTCTTTTTATTGTTAGGGGGAAAAAAATGCATTTTGACATGAGACAATGAGAGGTAGGGACCCTTTACCTTTAACCAAAGGGACAATGGAGTCAGTTGAATTTAGTAAATGTTGTTGAGAGTGATTTTTCGGATCTGCCTTGATCCCCGCAGGGTGATGCCACGATCAAAAAGATGCTGACTTTCTGGTGGCCCCTCGCCCTCATCCTGGCCACTCAGCGAATCAGCCGACCCATCGTCAACCTCTTTGTGTCTCGCGACCTCAAGGGGACCACGGAAGCCACAGAGGTGTGTGTGTGTGTGTGTGTGTCAGGAATTTAACTAAACATATCTGAACTGTTGCTCTAGAAAGCATTTTCCTGGTATTTGTTATCGTCACTAACTGTCACGTTATTAATAACGCTGCAACAAATAATGTTATAGTAATATAACATTATTTGTTGGACTCATTTCTCCCTCAAGTTATTGCAGATGAAAAGCCAGACGCTAACAAACTGCCTCTGGAGCGTTCTGGCTTACAGAGACCTAAACTACTAGAGACAACACAAAGCTGTTTACCAGAACCAACTGGAAGTCATTGACAACACTGGCTGCCAGTGGTTTGGGTGATTCACCATGTTCATGGGGAACTCGGGGCATGACCACACTGAGTGAAAACATTCCTACATGGCCCTACTGTTCCTGCGTAAAGCCAGACGCTGTCCGTTGTTGTTGTTGTTGTTTGGGACACAATGACGAGCTCGAGGCTGTTATCCAATCGTAAACCTGTGAAAAATCACGCGGCCGGGAAAGTGAAAGACACACGTGTCTGCTATTGTTAGAGAGCTGGTATTAATTTAGCGGTGGGTGGGTTCAACATTTAATTTGTGGCACGCTGGTGACTTATAGCTGCTGTGTCTTTGTCATTCCAGGCCGTGGCTGTCCTCACGGCCACTTACCCCGTGGGTCACATGCCCTACGGTTGGTTAACTGAACTGAGAGCAGTGTACCCTGCCTTCGATAAGGTAATCAATCCATACCGACTATTATCAGAGTTTGCTGCACTGGTAACAGTTTGTTTACTACAATTTGCTCTCTTCTCAACAGAACAATCCCAGCAACAAGCTGAACGCTGCCACCCCCGTCACCAAGTCCCATATTAAAAAGTTTACATCCTGCTGCCTGGTTCTATCACTCACGGTAAGATGACGGCAAACCTTTCAGGCACTTCATTTGACTCTCAGAATACGGCACGAATGAGCTCAGAAAGAAGTCGTGGTTAACAGTCTGTTTTTATGGTCCGCGTGGAAACAATCCTGAACGTCTGGCTGGAACTTTTTAAAGGAAAAAATGAATGTGGTTTGGAGGTGAAGCTTCTCAGATGTGAGAATTTGCCGCTTTTATTCTGGTTCTATCATTATAGATTATTTAGAGGTTGACTGAAATAATCCAGTTTCTTTTCAGCCGTTGCTGTAATGTAGACGGTGTTATTTAAACATCTACCCTCACCTAGTTGATACAGCTAGCATGTATTAATTTTCCCAATAGAGGCCGTCCTACACTTGCAGCGTATCTGTTTACAGTCTATGGCGTCTTTCACTGAGGTTTGACCTCTCCTATAGTAGGTGTCAGTTGTCCTACCATGGTGCCCTACAACAACCTCATATCCAAATGCCCGATTATGCCGTAAACACCATATCATTTTGACAGCAAATGTCTTGTGTATTTTCAGGGTTGTAAATCCATTTCTGCACATGCTTCATAAAAAAAACACACAACCAACGGGCATAACATTCCCCCAAAACAGAGCACCTCTGCTGTGTTTACCCTTTTGTAATCCTGCTGCACCACAGATTGAATGATACCGAGTGTAGGTCAGGGTTCAGTTGTAAGACTGGCAGAACTAGTCCAGTGTTCTTCAGAAACATGTTTGACACGACAGAGTTTTTGCAAAGCTTGCCAAAAGCAATATTGACAAAGATTCCCACGAGAGATCTCTGAACTTTACCGCTTTCGCAGAATAAAAGGCAAAATTTACGAGTGCTAAAAAAAGCCGACGCATTCAAGTTAATTATGGAGGTACAGCCGCACACTGTTTATAGTGACTTCCAGGAATCCTGAATGTACTTTTCCTTTGGAGTCGTGGTCTCAAGTTGCAGAGAGAGACATTAGGGTGGAATTTGTGCAGAGGGTAAGGGGCATTTGTTTCCCCTCAACACTCCCAGCCAAGCGTTAAGAGGTTAATAAAATAGGCACTCACGTAAAACATATTGGTTAACTCATTCCTAAAGCCCCTCGCAGTGGATCCGCAAGAACACTGTATGATCCAGACTCTCTAATTATAACTGCAAAGGAAATGTCTGTTAAGTAAAAACAAGCTTTTGCCCCAGTTAGTAGCAGTAACAGCCCGAATAAGAAAAACAGGCAGTTTGTGGCCAAGGTTGGGTCTTTTGAGGAGGAGGAGGAGGAGGAGGGTTGCATACCATATGTGGAATCCCAGAGCTGTAAACATGTACAGTATGTGAGGGTGGTGAAGCTCGACACAGCAGAGCGGGCAGATAGGTATGTTCTGTAGCGGCGCTGGAACAAACGCAAGCAGACAGCCATCGTGCCGGGGCTTGTTCTGATTAAACACGAAGGAAAGACAAAAGAATGCAAACGCCGGAGGAGGTGGGCGAAGTATATCTGAGAAGTGAACCGAGCGATGTCCCGGGACAAATCGTTTCCCCATGTGAAAACAGCCCCGGTCGTGGCAGTGAGTGGACATCTCTCCTTGTTTAGAGAAACCACAGCTGAGTCAGGGAAGACAGCGGTTTCGCTTGTGAGCCAAACAAATTAGTTATGTGCCAACATCTTGCTAAAATAATGATAGATGGTAAGGCGATACCAAGTGAAATCACCAGTTACAAGTAATCTATTCGGATCTTCAACCACAAAACCACATCAAAGGTTTTTTGCGGTATAATTTCCTATTTGTAATTCTTTAAGAAGAGTGAGATGGTGAAAGGTTTATAGAATTACTCCAGGGCGATTTTTGTTTGTGAAAGTCACATTTTATCTCGTGTCATCCTTTCTCCTCTCCTCTTCTTTCCATAAAGTATGACTCATTGTCAGCAACATTAAATCATTTAACTTTTGTTCATTTGGCAAGCATTCTTTTGACCCTTTTGTCCAAAGCAACATACAAATGAGATACAATTTAGTCTTAGAGAGATTGAGTTAAAGGTGGTGTGTTTTTTCATCCATGTTGAGAGATCAAAATGGGGTGTGTATACTGAGGTCTGTGCTGAGACAGTTGGCTCGTCCGGCGGGTAGGACGGACAGAGCGGAGTGTCATCAGTGTATATTGAGAAGACAAGGGGACCGAGCTGAGATCCCTGCGGTACCCCAGTGGAAATGAAGTGATGCTGGGACTCTTTTCCTTGAACGATCCCCGTGAGAACTGAGCCCTGTGAGAAAGGACTCAATCCAGAGAAGGCATTCAAATGAGGAATGGTTTCATTGGGTGAATTTCCATTTGTTGGAAATTAGAAAGTCTCACTTCCTCGCCTAGAGATACCCGAACAGAAAGCGTGATCGGTGGAAAGCTCAGCTGGAGTTGCGTTTTTTACATTGGGGTGAATTTTGCTTTTGCTTTGAATGAAAAGAACATTCTGTAAAAAGAAACTCTCTAGGCCCCCTGGTGCTTGTTCTAAGTTTGGAGTGCAGAGAAGCTATCTTTATACAATTTTAAACAAATTAATGTATTATTCATGGTCAGATCAGACGGGTTTATTCTTCTGTTTAACCCTCCCTAATGTGCTCGCAATACAGTAATAGCCGAGATGCTTCGGTGATGTTGCACGTGCCTCTGCGACCGCTTCCAGAAACAATAACATTGTCCGTCATGCATTTGCTCGCTCGCTTGTTTTTTTGTGAGCTTCAAAAGGCCCACATTAAATTAGTTAATGAAATCTAACGGGGCGTGCCGGGCGACTCTATTGTGGTGCAGCGAACATGAAAAAATGAATCTGCTTTTGTTCCGTTTTTGTTTCCAGCTCTGCTTTGTGGTGTTTTGGACTCCTCATTTATCAGAGAAGATCCTGGTTGATGTCATCGGAGTGGACTATGATTTCGCTGACCTGTGTGTGGTGCCGCTCCAAATTTTCTCCTTTTTTCCCCTGCCAGGTAAGACACTGCATTAGATTACTTGATTTTCAGCATCGGTGTCCAGCTGCACTTTACCAGTGGGGTGATGTTTCCACTTTGTGTTTCCAGTGACTGTTCGGGCTCATTTGACTGGATGGCTCATGACCCTGAAAAAGACCTTTGTGCTGGCCCCCAGCTCGGTTCTCCGCATCATTGTCCTCATCACCAGTCTAGTTGTGCTGCCTTATATGGGGTAAGTCAACACTTCAGAGAACAGTGTGAGGGTCACAAAGGCCAGCACTGACTCAGGCTGCCTGTGTTTTTCCACAGTATAGGGTCTTTTTTCCCCCCCCGATTCACCTTTTTATTCTTAAAACGATGAAACAGGATGATGATTCACTTCCCCATCACATCATTGTAATGCTTTGTATTTCAGGGTTCACGGGGCCACACTCGGGGTTGGATCCCTCCTCGCCGGCTTCATAGGAGAGTCGACAATGGTCGCCATAGCAGCGTGCTATGTTTACCGACAACAGGTGAGAACACCTGGGTTGAGCTCATTGCAGACGCTCGAGTACACAACAAATTGTTTTATTTTTTTGCAGCAACCATTTTCAACCAGGCATGTCCCTCGCTTATCATGATCGCCATTTAGTTTGAGAAGCTGTGACTAAACTAATCGGTCACGAATACATGCAACAAAAAATACCTTTCATTTAGAACAGATGCTCCAAATCATGTTTTTGGGACATACTAAATAGTGTTAGTGTAGGTATTGAAATGCACATTAAATCTACACAATTAACACTGTGGGTGTGGATGCAAAGTGTGTCTTAATGTAGTCAGTCTCCCACCGATAGGTTCTGAAAGTTTCAGAATAAAATTCTCGTCTTCCATAATAATCTACTGGCACTGTAACCAATTTGTTTTTATTTATTACAGGGTTATTGATGAAGAAATCTTCTAGGATAACTCGCAAGAAAGAAAAGTGTATTTCTCAAAACAAACTATTCCTTTAATACAGAGAGTGGTTAAAACATTCTCCGTATCTTTTCATACTTATCTTTCTTGCATTCGACACATCACTCTCTAATTTAAAGGTTTGCACATGATGCTGAACAATACTCCTTTTAGGGTCTGAGAAGTCCTGTTTCTATAGTCCCACTGGGAAATCTTAACTTTCCCCTTTTTCAGAAAAGGCCTAATGTCATCACAGCCAAGTCTTCTAAACATTTAGTTTTTGAGTTTGTAATTAGTTAATGCTGATAACCAGAAGCACATGAGGCTCTGCATGCTGCTGAATACGGACCGCTCTTCCATTGCGTATTAGATCAGCACAGTCTGCAGTTTGTGGCAGTGCTACTTCTGCTTTTCTTAGTGACTTGTAAGGATTTTGTGGTTTTTCGTTTCTGCAGAAAAACAACGACATGTCCAGCGAGCTGGTGGTGGAGGGCGAGGACTCCTCCCCGATGAGCGAGGTGTGCTCCAGGACTCAGATGGACGCCATCGAGGAGCTCCAGGAGGAAGAGGAAGAACAGGAGTGAACTCTGACTGCAGGGGAAGGTAACACCAGCCTCCATGTGGAACTTTGCTGAAGAGACTGCCGAGTGTTACAGTGCTGGAGAGGTTTGGTTTCAGAGGTTCTCGCGACAGACCGAACTGAGTAAGAGTGACGAGATCTTCTTCCTGTCGACCTACACACCATTAAAACGCACACTGTAAAGAAAGCCATGCACCTCCAAGTGTTCATCAGTGTAAATACCGTGATGTCTTCCGAGCTTCTCCTCCGTTCTCATAGTTTTGCGTCATCACATCGGCTGGTGTATTAACCACTTTCGTGTGTTTACTGGTAAACAAGGGAAAGCGACACAGGAGAACTTTTCCTCCTAAGCAGCGAAAATGAACCGTCTGTCGAGTGGTAGTGGAGTTGCCAAAATACAGAAATTATTAATTTGATGTTACTTTATCAAAACTAAGCGGCAAGGCCTCGCTTGAATTTAAATATAGACATGTTGTGGGACTTGTTGGGTTGTGCAATCGTATTTTACATACAACGGTGTACAGATTATTGTTGTTTTGTATAGGTAATGCAATGTGTATATTTAATTGCCCAGAGGGGTCGGGAATCCCTCGTTATAACATTGTTACAGAATAGTTATGATCGTTCACTTTCCATGCAGTCTGGGAGTCAATCTACTTTTGTTTTGCAAAGCGTTTTCCTGGTAGTATTCAGACTGTCATACGTACTGTATAGGCATTCTTATTTGGCAAATAAATTGCTTTATTAATGCTTGTGTTTTGTTGACGTTGAATCCAGGTCCTCGTTGTTTGGGGTCCCACTGACCAAATATGGTAATGACCATAAAGCGTGTGGGCTTTGAAAGGCAAAACCATTGCTCAGTATCTTATTCTACTATAGTGACCTATAGTGATGCTAATTTAGATCCCAGAAAAATGGATTTTAGGAGGGGGTAGAGCTGCTAATATAAAAAAATACAAGAAAAAGTCCACACCAATCAGATTTAGAGTTTATGAAAATCCATTGTATTTAACCATGTTTTACAGATAAGAGTCTATGAGACCCCAAACAGACTTAGTGAGTCACTATGTAGCATTCTTCACTTCACATTCATGTTAATAGTTCTCATACAAACAATAAAAGCTATAACAAGCCGATAAAAATCAAAGAGGGGAGAAAAACAAAAAAAAAAAAAAACGACTTACAAAAATTGTACTTTCATTTTATCCAAATTCCATCCAAAAATCTGACAGAACATTCCTGCCAATGCCATAAATGTTTCACGGTTAACGGATCACCTTCGGGTTAGAGCAAGAAAATAGCCTATTTTCGCCGATAACCAACATTCATTCTTATTGTGCATTATTTCTAAGGCAACATGGAGGACCAAGCGAGCGTTTAACTACTGAACCCAGTGGCTGGTGGTTGGAACTGTTGCCAGTATTTGCAGCAAGATTGGCACATTTTTGCCCTCAGAACAGCTTGGTTAAAGGCAACATGTTACACATTTAGTTTGACACACACACACACACACACAAAATTGCAAACATACACACAGACCATCCTCTGACACAGAGGCTGTGATTAATCTTCCACGTCCTCCGATCGGGTGCGAGCGTTTGTTAAACCTCATAAATCAGACCTTCACTGACTAATTCAATTAATTGAAAACACTTTCACATGATGAAAAAAATATATATAAATACACAAATGAAAGTTCCCAAATTCCAGTGTAAACACCAACCATCTAATCATGTTGGCCGCTCCATTGTGTTTTGAGAAGAATGTAAAACAAAGGTTTCACAGAAGATTTGGGTTTCCCCCCCACCTGAAAGTCAAAAGGACACACTAACTAATCTGGACTTAACTGAGATGATGCTGCAATATCTGATGCACATATATGTACATGTACCCAAATAGAAAACTCTGTATACAGTACAGTGTGTACAGAAGTGTGTAAACCACATCTTGTACAGGGTCTTAAATCAGCATATATCTTTTTTTAAAGGAATAGAGCAACATTTTGGGAAACACTTCTTTGCTTTCTTGCCGTATGTTAGACATGAAGATCGATACCACTCTAATTATCTGTACGCTAAATATGAAGCTACAGCAAGCAGCCGGTTGGCTAACCACAAAGCGCTAGGCTAGCCGTTTCCCCCCCGTTTGCAGTCTTTGTGCTAAGCTAACCAGCTGCTGGCTGTGGCCTCACATTTAAAAAAGACAAACATAAATTGGTATCGATCTTTTCGTCAAACTCTCAGCAAGAAAGCCAATTTCCCAACATTCCTTCAATTGGCGTAAATGAATTCACCTGGATTGACCTGAGGAGTGTTTTGTTTGTATGGCAGGAGATCAGCTGGAGCCGAGCAGCTTGTGGAGCTCTTCTGCAGCTTCTACAACCGGCACATTGTAGTGGCGATCATCCTCCGTGACGAGGCACACGGACGGCCAGTCGTCCTTATGATCGTCCGGGTAGTACGTGACAAACTCGTCCGTGTCGGCCTTGTACAGTCTGTAAACTTGGATGGTGCACTGCAAGGCGTAGCCCAGCAGGAACATCTCCACCTGCACAAAGCAGGGAGATAATAGCACGGTTACACTGCACGATGTTTAATCAACTGCTCAAGCACATGCTATTTATGGGTGGGGCTTCTTTATGGAACGCGTGAAAGCTTTAATCAAAAAGCTGAAAACAATAATTCAAATCACTCAGCAGCTTTTCTGTCCTTAAGCGCCCCCCCCCCCGGGGCTGTTATAAAAACAGCACAAGCTCCAACATGTTTCACAGTTAAGGACTCCGATTATGAAACAGTTACACGCCCAAATCTCATGGCACCCAACTATGAAGTTGTTGTTGCATCACTGGATTCAAAAAGGGGAAGAAAATCCTAGCAGCTCGTTCCTACCGAGTGTTGTTTACCATAAAACGCTTCACGTAAATGCCCCCTAGCTGCCAGGAAACTACTGTATGCAGCCAGTAAAACATCACTTTAATGCACGTTGAAGCGAATCTGCGGTTGGCGGGTTGGGTTTCTCCTACCTGCTCCAGCCCGGCGCTGAGGCCCACGTGGCCGAGGTGGTTGGAGAGGAAGGAGCGCGGGCAGTCGGATGAGTCCCGAGCGAACAGCAGCCAGCAGAAGAGCGGGACGTCTCCGCCGCCCATCATGCAGCCGTGCAGCTCCACCGCTCGGCCCATCATCAGCAGCTTGAGCGCCTCCAGCAGGCCCAGCTCCTCTTCTCCTCCGTGAAACACTCGCTCGCACAGCTGCTGACGCTCCACAGCAGAGGAGCAGTCCACCGCGGCCTGCCACTGGAAACAAATCAACGGAATTAATCAACTATATTGATGAGCATTTCATCATTAAAGCCATTTATCAAGTATAAATGCCAAACATTTGCTGCTTAAAGCCATTTGCTGCAGTGTTTCTTTTTGCTTTCACTGTTATTGTGAAACTGGTATTTACTTAAAGACTGAAATACTTCCACTTACCACATTTCTTGCATAAACATTAGTGCACTTTAAAAGGAATATTTGTGGAAGCAGGACAGACAGACAGACAGACAGACAGTCTATTATGAGGAATCTATAACGAAACCAGCACACAGTTGCCTCTCATAAAGCAAGAGGTCTGACATTTAAACACCAGAATTCCTCACAAGCTGCCAGTGGCCGACTATAAATCCTGCACGGGGCCCTCGTGGTTATAGAAAAGAGGCACTGTGGTTTTAACAGTTGGCTGAGGGTCCATCTAACCCTCCAAATCCGTTCGGGCATTACGAGGCTGTGTGTTTGACATGGAGACGAAGCAGTGCAGCATTTAGAAGACTACCTCCCTCTAACATGTGGAAGCAATCACATCCAGAAGCTCTGTGGATGAATGTCAATACCCTCAGTGTCCTCTGGTTTACTCGCTCTGTGTCTTTAAAATACCTCCTCGCTGTGCGCATGTTTCCGAGTGGATCAGCAGCCGGTACCTTATTTCGGAGAAGCTCCATGTAGCCTTTTAGCTGCAGGGTGGCGTCTCCTGTCCCGTCTCCCTGCAGGCAGTCTCCAGGAAATGTCCACTGACTAAAGAGGCCTTCCTGGGCCTCAAGTTGCTTCAACAGCTGTAATTAAAAATGAGATTTCAGCTGTGCACTGATATTAAAAACAGACATTAGAAAAGTTAGTCTTTTGGATTTTAGTTTTGTGGCTTTTCTGTGCTGTTTTAGCAGTTACTTAACTAAAAACAGAGACAGCGTATTCAAGTCATAGAGCTAGCTAGCTGACGTTAGCTGGCTACAGCTGATGAAAACAAATGAGAAGCATGGAGCTCAGCCAACAGTGAACAGCGACCCTCTCGCTAAGCGGGTGTTTGGTATTTACCATGTTCACATCCTGCTCCTGCAGCCATGCGGGCAGCTGGGTGCTGTGGGAGAGCAGCTGGAACAGGGTGGCTCTGAGGGCACAGTAGTTATCGCCCCTCACCCTCCTCACGCAGCCAAACCTCTGGGACATCTCTCTGTAACCCTGCAGCAGCACACCGGGACAGCACAGCGAGTCTCTTTAAGCCGTTCACGTGAGAAAGAAAAGAAAACTAAATCTGGAACACGTCTTCCCAGCAGCTACAGGCACCGACCTTTCTAATGAGAGCACTTTTGGCAGTGTTCCCTTTCCACTCTCTCTCACTGTAAGACAGAATCTCCACCACTGGACCCAAACTGCACCTGTCCTCCACCTTTAACACTGAGAGTGAGAGAGAGAGAGAGAGGAAATGATGGGCAAAACAAGAAAAGGACTATCGTCTATTATTTAGATGACAAACATAACAGTGTTGTGTGAAATCTCTGATGCAACCGATACACAATACTTTTCTTATGCACTCAAATGACGAGTTTCCCTCAAATGTTCTGCACAAATTTGTTTTAATGCGTGTTATGACAAGAGCAGGTGTGGCTCATTAAGATGCTGATTAAACAGGTGTGCATTGGACTCATTACAATACGAGGCCACTCTAAAATGTGAACTTGATGTCACAAGTTTTGAGGGAGCGTGCCATCGGCAAGCTGACGGAAGGAATCAATTAAATGTTCATTTCCCCACCATAAGCCATGTTCAAAGTCCTTTCCCATAATCTGTAGCCATAGTCATGTGAAATCCATAGTTCAGAGGCCTAATAAAAGTCTTTTACTGCCGTTATTGTGGCCAGTGTTATGCACACCTGTGTAATCATCAGCGTTTTGATGTGCCACACCTGTCAGGTGGATGGATGATCTTCACAAGTGCTCACTAACACGGATTGAAACAAGAATGTAAAAGAATAAAAGTGTTTATGTTGTTGTTGTGCCGACCTGTAGTTTCTGGTTTATCGTGTTGTGATGCCGACAGCTCCTCGGCTCCTCTGTAAAGGTCTTCTTCACTAAAAAAAGATAAAGAAAACAACAATAGTTAATATTTTCTTAATGTCAACAACTCTTATGAAACGACCAAAGCTAACAATGAACTGATCCTACTAACCATCAAGTACTTGTGTGTATACACAGCCTGATATGTAGTATTCCTCTGTATAGAGCTATATTGATGCTCCTTCACTTCAATGAACATGTGCACTGATGTTTGTTTTGAGACGCGCACGCACGCGCACGCACGCACACGCACGCACGCACACGCACGCACGCACACACACGCACACACACGCACACACACCTGCAAGTACTCACTAGCGCACCAAATTGGTATTAATTCGCAGCTGAAAATAGTCCCAAAAGAATGCACTATTTATTTACTCATAACTAACTAACGAGTGCCACGGTGTGTAAACGTCAGAGTGAGGAGAGAC
Organism: Anarrhichthys ocellatus; assembly: GCF_004355925.1. Classification (NCBI taxonomy): domain Eukaryota; kingdom Metazoa; phylum Chordata; class Actinopteri; order Perciformes; family Anarhichadidae; genus Anarrhichthys; species Anarrhichthys ocellatus. The sequence continues at coordinate 7,000,960 of NW_022280040.1, read as the reverse complement.
GGACTCACAATGTTGGTTTTGGTATTTTTGTGGAATTTAACATGAAATATATACGCAGAACAAAAACCTTATCTTTTAAACTCCTAATAAACTGAAAACTATTAATAAATCTTCCGAATGATGACCATAGAGACCAAAATATTGACAGAATTTGGTATTTTTCTTCATGTTTTTGACTTTGTGTCATACTAGTATGCAAACACAGAAATCTGACAGCACGTGCACTTTTTATCATCATCTCTGCGGTTGATGTGTGCAAGATTTAACACGTGGTACGGAGTCTATATGGCCACATAGGTTTAAACCGTCTCTTCCCGTGTTGCGTCAGTTATTATTGCACAATATTTCAATGTGATGTTCACATTACAAACCTGTTCCCCGTGCCTTCTTCAGCAGAGTCTTCCTCCTTTCTCACGGGTTTCTCACCAGCGTTTACATCCGGGGACGAGCTCACTGCCGGCTGCTCCTCTTTTCCAGTTACCTCCCGAATCTCAGCATCTTTTCCAGTCTCTGCCTCTGCCTCCTCCTTAATCTCATCCTCCTCAACTTTGGGAACATCTTCTTCTGTGTCCTGCCCTTTCACCATCATTTCCTCTTCAATTTCCTGTTTGGTGTTCTCCAAGGAAGTGACCTCCTTTGAGCTCGTAGTTGAACACTCAACATCTGGCTCTGCATCCTGATCAGTCTTTGAGCTGGGGGGGAAGAGAGAGAGAGAGAGAGAGAGAGAGAGAGAGAGAGAGAGAGAGAGAGAGAGAGAGAGAGAGAGAGAGAGAGAATCTTTGGTACTTTTCCTGTTTTAATTATACAACTCAAACGTTTACTATTTATGTCTTAAACCCATATTATGAAAGTATTGACATTATATATTATGAAACATGCATTTAGTTATTCAAATATTGTACAAAAAAAAAAAAAGGATATTAGAAGGTATAAAGAACAGAAATATTGGTAAGCAATAGACAATCATCTAACTATGAAGCAAGGAATCTCTGCCTGACATTCAATATTAATAAACCGTGTTGCTGAGGACCGATCTGAGCAGGCATGCTCACTGCACTGGTTCTGCTAAAACAACAAGCTGGGGTGTGTATACGCCCCCTAGTGGTCACAGCGTGGCTCTCAAACAACACAGCTGGTGTTCAGTTACTGTAAACAAGCGTCTTGTCACTGAACCCGCTGACCTCTCGCTGGCGTCTGCCGGCGCTGTGGTCTCTGGCTCCCTGACACAGTTGGTGGAGTCTCGTTCCACGCCGCTGTGGTCGAGTCCCGTGGGCTCCGCTCCAGGAGGAGAGTCGCAGACCTCGTGGCTTTTTAGGACTTCAGGACCGCCCTCCATGCTCACTGAAGAACTGCCGTCGTCTGAATCCTCCGTCACAGCACTACACACAGAATGAGAGAAGGACATTAATTACTACGGGCTTTAAAAAAAAAATAAATAATAAAAAAAAAAAACAGTATATATTTTTAACTGTATTCATATGTTTTTTAAGGAATTATCAAGTTGGAATTTCTGTTTTTGTAACGTTTGACAGATGAATGAACTTTATCACATAGCTCATTGATTTTCTGATGGCAGTGACCGTAGACACGACTGGGCGACATATAAAATACAAATAAATAAGAAGACCTCCTCCTAGTATAAACATACTCCATGGTGTCCTTTGAGGAATGAAAAATCTCATTCTAGGTAGTCTAGTTCAAGTTGTGACCAGTCCAAGAAAAGAGCAATTATTCCTTCTCTCATTTGTTTCATCTGAATATGTTCAACTGAAATAAAAAAGCAAAATCATCACAAAAAAAAAGGGGGAACTCAGAAAAAGTATTCTTACTAACTTTTGTAAAGTAGAAATGATTTTCCTGCTTCCCTTTCCTTTAATCATTCATTCAACACTTCATATTTAACTTGCTATTAAATCACCATGGATGTATTGCTGAGCCTGAACGTCACATATTCCAGTTCAACCTCGTGATACGTTTTTGTTTAACCGACATCCACAACAGCAGCAGAAACGTCTCACTTCGTCCTGTCATGCGACTCACCAGCTCGGAGACTCTTCGTCGTTCTCCAGACCGGACGACGTCTGACCAGCTGCTGCAGAGGGCCGAGGGTTCGGCACAGATATCACTTCATTGTTGTGAGAAACCTCCCCCGACGGCTCAGCTACACTGTTTTCAGTAGTGACTTTGGATTCTTCTGCTTCATCATCATTATCAGTGGTATTGTCCACTGTAATGAGCTCTCTTGTTGCGTTAGTCTCAGCAGGTTTTTCAGGGCAAACGGCCTCTATTGTTGGTGAGCTGCTGTCAGGGATTTTGTCCTCCTCTGAGACTGGATTTTCTTCTTCTGTTGCCGCATTTGTTGCAGTAACAACCACCCAATCAGCCCTGGCATGCTCCTGCAGAGAGTTTAAAGTGCATTGCATGGGTTCAGCCTGTCTAATGTCTGCAGGACGGTCCTTCATATCTTCATCTTGTACTCCGACAGAGTTTTCTTTGAGATCAGACCCTTTGCTGGGAGACGGCGCTGCCGTTTGCATGACCTCCTTCTGCAAGGGTCCGTTCTCACGAGTGTTATTGGGCTCCGTCTCTGCAATCCCGGTACTCTGCTTCACCTGCACAGCCTGTTCCACCTTTATATCGGCCTCATCGGGCAGTTTTCTAGATGATAAAACACAGAGAGGATTAGCAATGTCATATCATACAACATCAAAAACATCCTTCAAGCTTTGATATTCGGAGCAAAAAGCTGTTTCAAGATTATTTCTTTCATGTAGGTGGGCAGGATGTGGGAAATGTATAATCAAAACTTTCCATAGTATCTCTGTACCAACCACTAGTGTGCAATGACAAAACCCCCCACCCCCCCAAAAAAAACCCTGAAAGACCTCTGGAAGTCCCCATGTCCTATTCTCAGCACTCCTTATGTCCTATGTTGGGTCACAAAACACGTCATACGTAAAGGGGGAAAACCTAAATGTGAAGTTGGCACCCATGTCACCAGATCATGTAGTGACATAAGTAGTGATAATGTAAAAATATGAAGCTGGAGATCCCAACTGTAGCTGCAACGGTTATCTCACCTTAAGTCTTCATCTCCTCCAGGGCCACAGGTGCCCCCCACAATGGTTCCCCCTGCGGGCACCATGGCCTTCGAGTCATCCTTCAGCAAAACACTTCTTTCCTCCGCATTTCCACAGGGATTCTCAGGGGGACAGCAAATGTTCCCCATCTGCTCGCTCCCTCTGCTTGGGGAGATGAGACAAGTTATAGTCTCAACTGTAACCTCCAGTCCAACCCCCCACCTCTCACACACACACACACACACACACACACACAGAAAAAAACAAGCAACCTGATGAGTCGCTGAAGCCTGAAGATTTCAGGGGTCCATGATGAGGAGAGTCAAGCCGCTGCTAGAGCCAAGAAGAAACCATGTTTATGTCTTGTTATAGAGACGATAATGAAGAATAAAAACACTCCTCACTGTGTGATAGAACAGGTGTTACAATCAATTATGTCAACCAGTCTATAAACTGTCCTGATGTTTAGCTGGAGCCCATTGTCATCAATCAAATACTGTATTATAACAGATGTGCTATGTGGTCACATGCACTTGGTTCACATCTGTCAAACGGTCTAATTTAAATACTAAACTAATAAAACACTATCTATGTTTGGAGAGGCATTACAGCTGACTTTGGTGCAACACCTGCTACGTGTTTACAGTATAAATGTACAGTAACAGCTTAAATCGTAGCTACACCCCATTATTAACGTTAACGCAACACAAGGAAGTAGCGACAATGACAGCGAATACAACCGTCACTCCCATTTTAACAACGACAAAAACAAACGTACCTCGATCGAGTTTATTTAAGGGCGAACTCCGCAAGTTCGCAACAACGTATGTAGCTCCGATTTTCTGTTTCACTTTCAGTTAGCTGGAAAAAACAAGCTTAAGTTAGCTAGCCAGCTAGCTGAGGTTTAAACTTAAAATATACAACACGCGCTACCAAATACTAAAATACCGATCGTCGCTCGTGAGAATCGCTGCTGCCACGCTGGTTACCTTCTATAGTGACTAAACTGTTACCGTTTAACGCGCCACATTTCACAAATAACGGGTATTTACTGTGTTTTAAGCGGAACATCTGTCGCTACGGACCCCTAGCATAGCGGGAGCAGCAGGTCACGGCTCGGTCCAAGCGCATGACGTCATACTCATGTGCGCCAAAAGGGGCTTTGCTGCGTTCAGGTGCCGCTAGGAAACTTCACGTTAAGCCTGGTGTTTTTTTTTTTTTTTTACATAATCAAAACATTAATGCGGAAACAGTTTAATGGATTGATTTGGTTGGTGAAAAAGTTCATTGACGACAATTTGATTATGATTGAGTGTATAGTACAATAATAACTTGTTTTTATTGTTATTACCAAATAATTTAATTGTGGTGGTACTGATTTAAGCTGATCGGGAAGAAACAAGAAACTGAGAACCAGTTAACAAAACTCATAACACAGAAATAATTACTTGGAGAAACAAACCTCTCAAATGCCTTCACAATGAAAACATACCTCCTTAATAATAATGAAAGAATCCTCTAATCATGAAGAAATGTGTATAAAAAGGGTTTTAATGAAAATATACCAATAGACAAACTCTTGCACGTATATCACCGACACCTGCCCTGATGCAGCAGGTAACAAAGTGGAAATGTGTTCTTTAACATTTACCCAAACTAGGATTCAGACTGCTCAAAATCACCCACAACCAGAACAGCAAGAGACAGCAAAGAAGTCTCGACAGAGCCCGTAGACCAGTTCCTGGACTAATCTGCTAGAATGAGGTCTGCATTAATTCTCCGCAGCAACAGGTGATGTGAATTAACCTCCAATCAACTCAGAAGAATTGTGACATTCAGCTAAAATGAATTGGTTGAAAAGCAAATGACAGAAAGTACCAAACAATTAGACACTGCCACATAATATCGAGGGGAGAATGGTGGCCACTTTAGGAGAAAAGAAGCACGCAAATAAATTGACTGTTTATTACAGAGAGTATCCAAATTTCACTCCAGCTGTCTCTGCAGTACTCACGACAGCTGAGACTTCTATCCCTTCACAGAGACAATGCGTCTCTAATGTTTCCTGTTTCAATATCTAAAGACACTAAACGAACATGTATGAATCAAACTCACCGCGTGTTGCCTTGAGTTCTTGAGGGAAACATGTTTGTTTTCTCTCATGTCTGCACGGCGGACAGAGAATCCGAAACCAGAGTAAATCCTCGATGAATTGAAGTAAACAGAAACCAGATTTTACTAAAGCAAAAACTATATCTACAGGTGTCAATCTTGCGCAGGTGCGCTGCGAGTCCGCGCATGAGACGACAGTGGATGACGTGTTTTAATACACTGTTCGTTCCAATACCTGTACTACCATAACATATAGTATGTCAGACGGATTTAGTGTGGTTCCAACAGTTTGAGACTCTGAAACAAAAGATGCGTTTAAAATCGCATACTTTTTCTTTTTGTACATAACGCAGCTGCTTACAGAGAATGAACTGTTGCATGTAGTATGCATTCATTTAGGACATACTTCCTCTTAACATGGCTGGACTTTTTGGCATATTAAATCTTGTTCTGGCATACTAAATAGTCTGGTAGTCAGTGGGTTTGCTTGTTAGATTCTGCCAACCTGATCTGATAATATCAAATATAAGTCTACCTCGTGGCTTTATGACTGTTTTTTTGTATATTCATTTAAAGGACACATTTAGCAAAGGGCCAACACATTTCCTAGATATTAGAACAAATGAATGGCACTTCTACATTACAAAAATACATGTTCAAACAATAAATAATGTTTTGTTGTGAGAACAGAAATGCAGTGGATGATAGCGAGTCCATTTTTATTTTCAAACATTCTCCTTCCATGTTATATAAATTATGAATGCTAAATTCTACCTTACATTATATACATCAAAAGCACTTCATTGCTGTGTAAAGAGCTCACAGTAAAACCTGTTTTGTTTCATAGTTCACGTGCTCCTCCGAGTATTGTTGTGATTCGGATCTTCAGTCTCTACACGTCCTTCAGCTCCTGTATGTGACCGATCAGCTCCTGTGGCAGTTCGAGCTCTGACACCAGATCCAAGCAGCGCTTCAGGAGGAGGTTCAGGCTTTCACTTGAGCCGGCGGAGCAGTCGGTGGACCCGGAACGGAGCTTTTTCTGCCGGTGAGGAGCAGCCAGGTCCATTTCTTCTCCCTTCTTGCAGCAGTCCATTTCTTCACATCCCTCTCTTCCACAGCCCGACTCTGCCTGCTGCACCTCCAGATCCTCCATGCTCTCAGAGACGGAGCTCACACTGGGAGGAGGATTCTCCAGAACCGCCCTGATGCCCTCCACGATTGTGTCTTCATGCTGCGATACGCTGCGCAGGAGGTCGGTCACAGAGGCCGGGAGGGGGCTTTCCGGATGCTGGATCTGGCACCAGCACCATATAGCACTGTGACGTGAGACACAAAAGGGGCAACAGTGTGGACACAGTGAGACAATGGCACAGAGAAGTGACTGGGACAGAAATCAGCTGGACACAAAAGAGTCTTCAATAATGACCAGAAAGAGAGAGAGAGGCTCATGATGCTTCTGTGCACAAAAAAAAAGGACTGAAAGAGTTTTTAAACATGAGTAAAAAATGAGAGGCAGGAAACTACTACTACTACTACTACTACTACTACTACTACTACTACTACTACTACTACTACTACTACAACAAAATCCTGCAGCATGGTTTTAAATACCTAAAAAGTAACAACTCATATACAACAAACACTATATGAACTACCGGCCCCACGTAAACACTGTTTTCAATTCTGCTCATAAAAGAGCATTTCAACAACAATTTGTCTGTCTTTAGTGGCAACAGCAGGACTCAATTAATCATTTTTCTAATGCGAGTATATCAATATTATGATTTGAGATATTGTTTGGGATTTAACTTATTGAAAATTGAAATTGTGTGACATTGTTTATTATAGTTTCCTGCATTTACTGCACTGTTCTTGGTAAATATGGATCTGTATCAAACCACAATACTTCTATTTATGGACATAAAAGTGTCCATAGCACAGAGGATTAAAAACTGAATTTGGGGTAATATACATCATGTCTCAGACTTTTATTATCATATTGGGATTGCACAGTTGTATCCACTGTTCTAACTCAACCTGTATCTGAATATATATCACATTTACGGGATAAATGATGGATTACCTCACAATTCCTTTGAGCCGACCCACCGCTACAGTCTGAGCTGCTCCTTCCCTGAAGCCGCGGTTAAACCCGGCCTGAAGAGAGGCCTCCTCTCCGGCTTCAACTCCGTTTACATACCCGTCCTGTCCACAGCATCAGTCGGGGAAAAGCATCACGTTAACCCGCTGAACTTAACACCTCTGTTGCACGAAACTACTAACGCTACACTGTCTTTACCTTGACTCGCTTCTTCATGTTGGATGTCCACTCTTTGCTCTGCAGAGTGAGGTCGTCCGCGTTCTCGTCAAAAACATCTTCGCTATAGGAAACAGTTTTAACCCAAGACATATTAAAGTAAAAACCTAATAGACCTCACGCATCTGGGCAACAGTGCAAGGCAACACACGCGTTTGTTGCCTCAGCAGCAACTTCTGGTTGAAGTACGTCATCATCCTGCGCCTGAAAGAGAAAATCCACCTGAAAACGGAATTTGTTTGCACGACATAAAAAAAGCGAAAGTTAATATTTGTTTTAAACTGCATAAGAAAGTAAAAATCTGTTGATCAACACAATTCCTCATAATGGCAAAATATTATATAATAAAAGTCAAATTTATGAAAACTCCACTTATTTTTATTGCTTTTTATAATGAATTTTGCATATATATGATTATTTATTTTTTTGTTAATTTTTATTATTAACATTTTTTTGCACTTTAATTTATTCATTAATTGTTATTGTTTCATTACATATAATACTTTTATAGTATTTTGTTATTCTATTGAGTTTTAATACAGTGTAAATGTGTTGTTCAATTAATGAGGAAAAAAGTTAATAACATTTTTTGAAGTGGAAACTTCATGACATTCACAAAAGTATCTCTTTGAAGCTTGGCAACATTAATTTGACTGCTATGGGACACAGGTAGAAACAAACATGGCTGAATTGATGTAATGTAAATTAGATGTTTGTTGTTTTTTTGTAACTGAGGCTTGCATAGATGTTTTATTTTAGGGTGTACTTTTCCTTTAACGTGCACTTCTAATGTGATGAAACCGTGGTGCACGCTGCCATCTATCGATAGTACATATCAGATAATAGTACATTCTAATCCTGCAGGGGGCGCTAGTGCCTCGATGTAAAACTGGTGTCCACAGAAAACTGAGAGGACTTAAAAACATCACACATCCTCAAACATCCACTGTGTTTACAGATGACAGTAAAACAATTCAACCTCTTAACATAGATCATATTTTCATGATTATGTCTCCTTACATCTTTTGTATCTGTCTTACAGTTTATCATCCTAAAAACATTGTGACTGCTTTATTTTGTCTGTTGCTGCTTTTCATAAAATAAGGACACAAACAATGAATACAGTAAAACACACATTATTTTAATCCCAGGCTCCATCTCTTAAGACAATTGTTTTCTGTAGCAAAGTCACGATGTCAAGAAAAGTTTAAACAAGTTGGAAAATGTATAATCTTGTTGAAAACAGTGAAACGATGTGTAGGCTAAGTAGGTATTTTGTTATGTTTTAGATCATTTGTAGGATTAAATTTGGGCTCTGACAATTGCCCTAAAATGTCCAAAATTAATAATCTGAAAAAATGTGTCAAAGATTATCAAAATGTTTTTCTTATTTCATTATAAATTGACAATTTGCACCTGAAACATATTGATTTGCATTTAGTCGATTCAAATCAGAAATTAATTTAGGCTGTTTGACTTATAAGTAGGTAGGATTTAACTCAATGTTTCTGTGGAATAAAACGAAACATTACAATAAAAAGGAGACCGTTTTGCATATTGAAAAGGAAGATGTATATCTGTGTTTTTAATTCCAAATAAGGAAAATAATGCATGGAGACCGATGTTTCTTTATCTGTACACATCAGCTGATAAGCAAAACATCTGATTTAACATTACTGACAAATAAATGCATCTCATATGTTCTGGTCAGACACATGTTGTCAGGGTGTTAAAAATCATGTCTGCTGGTGTTGTTTTTTTCTTCTTCTTCTTCTTCTTCTTCTTCTTCTTCTTCTTCTTCTTCTTCTTCTTCTTCTTCTTCTTCCATGAAACACTTAGTGCAGCCCGAATGCTCCGGCTGTTCAAATCACTGTCCAGTGCATCTTCACAGCTTCCTGTTTAAGTTTTCAAACCAGAAAATGTCATCCGTCATGACAAACACATTATTCGCTCATCAATAATGCATCTCACCTCCCCGTTTCTTCCCCTCACTGTTGAGCAGAGAGATGTTTTATTTTCAGATTTTCTCATTCTTTATGCTTTATGGAAAACACAGGAGAGAGCGGACATGTGCCTTTTAAGCCGCCGGACAACAATGGCCTTGAGAATACTCTGAGGCCACGGCGGAGTTGTCTCCTGCTCTGGAAATGGAGGCCTCATTCACAGCAGCCACACCTCCCTCCCCCCCCCCCCCCCCCCCTCGCTCAAAGAGTCAAAACAACAAAACCGGGGCAATCACCTGACACATTTCCATCCAATTTCCACTGCAGAATGTGTTCATTTTCAGGCTAATGGCATGTCATTTTGCTGGAGCCTTTGGTCAAGAATTAATCCTGGAATCAAAACAGATTTTCCAGGGAGCAATCTTCCATCAAGTATTGATTTTTTTACACTCACGGAGCCTGTAGTCCCTAATTTAACCTGACAGCCAGCAGCACAATGGACTGGGAGCACCTTGGCATCTCACAGAGGGAGCTCTCCTCCTCCTCCTCCTCCTCCTCTTCTCCATGAAGTGAAAGAGAGATTGAGAAGGAGAAGAAAAGAAAGAAGGACTCCTTGATGTATAAAAACAAAGAGCATTACTTACAGAAAACACAGAGATAAAGCTTCCGTCTCTCTGTTTTACCTCTAATTATCTTTTCTAGTGCGGTGCAACTTGGCCAGGTGAGGCTGAGAGGGAAGAGGGGGAGAGTGTTCTGGGGCCATCAGCTATCATTATGTGCCTGTTGACATCTCCCTGTCTTTGAGTGATTCTCATCTGTGATTTCCCCCGGCCATTTTCCACAGATGCACGAAGAGGGGTTTCATCATGGCCCCATAAAAAGGGCCCAAACTGTTCGTGCAGACCCTCACTAATAAGAAAGCAAAGATGTGTCCGACCATGTCACCCCTCTCTCATCCATATCCGCTCTCTCCATGCCTTCAGATATGCAATCATTCTCTTTTCTCCCCCCCTCCCCCCCTCTCTCTTGTGCTTTTCTCCGTGTGCTGTAAGTATACTATACCGTACGTACAGAGGTCAGCGGGATGAGAGGATGATGGAGGGCAGGGCCGGCTATTTTCCTCCAGCTCTTAGAGCTGCGATGACCCATGAGCAGGCGAGTTGCACTTTGCCAAAGGGTTTTCCATGCGCCGCTTACAAACTACCTGTCGAGAGGGGAAACAATTTCAGTTTTCATCCGCCGCATTTTAACTCACAATCGTCCATTTTCAGGCAAAATGTGGTGTGATGCTTCTATTTGATGTTTTAGACTAAGTAGCACATTATTTATACGACGGACCTCTGAGTGCAAACGTCATTCATGGTCATTTTGCATCTTTTTCTGTAGTATTTTGCAGGTTTACTTTAACTCGCTGTTCAAAAGCTTCTTGTCACAGCAGATCCATTGACGCACTAAATACCATAGAAGACTGATTCCCAACCTTTGTTGCTTGTGACCCCCTCACACACAAGAACAAAATGGTTTAAATGCTCTAGGTCAACACAAAGAGAGACATATTCTCTTTTACGGACTACAAGCGTAGAGCCACACAGACTCTACTGTTAAATAATTATGAAACTATTCACTGACATTCACTTGATGGTGGTTTCGATCGTTTTCATCATGTCCTTGTGCTTCTTACACTTCGCTCACTGAATTCGAAAGAAACACATTCAGTATGTGAACTTTTAAATGAAGTGTTATTCATGAGATTCTTTTATCTTCAGCTGTATATAAATGTAGAATAAAGACCAGTAGTGGAGGAAACATTCACAGTATTTACTTTAAGTAAAAGTACTCCATTAAAAGTAAAAGTCCTGCATTGGAAATGTTACTTCAGTAAAAGTATTATCAACAAGATATACTTCAAGCATCTAAAGTGCACAATACAAAAACGATACTTAACTACCTACCTACCTGTCTATCTACCTACCCGTCAACCTACCTGCATGTCTACTTACCTGTATATCTACATACATGCCTACCTACCTGCCTGTCTACCTACAGAGTCTTCCACAGGCTGCTAGCTCAACAGCTGTGAGTACTAACAACAGCCATGTTTGTTGTTTACATGCATAATGTTATTTTGGGGGAGTGGCTTTGGAGGGAGGCCTGAAGTGATTGGCTGTCAGTGTTGCCAACTTGGTGACTTTCTCGCTACATTTAGCAACTTTCTGAGCTAGTGCTAGTTTCATTTAAACAGAGTTGGCAACACTATTTTTATTTTTTTCAAAGTCTGTCAAAAACTATCAAATAAATGCAGAGTATAATATTTGCCTCTTAATACTTTAAGTAAAGTACATCAAAATTATACTGAAAAAGTACAGAGCTTGAGAACTTGAGTTTTCCAGCCCTGGTATGGACTGTGTGTGCAGGAGGCAGGTGGAAAGCAGGTGTGTAACAGCAGCATGTCTCACCTGTGCGTCTCTAAGACCTTTGCGGAGAAAAACAATTCCTGCACAGAAACACTAAGCAGAGTTTAAGGCGGTGGGAAAACACAGACATCACAGCCTAAAGACATGCATTCAAAAAACTGAGATGCTAGAAAGTTAAATGGAGTATGAGTCGATGCAATCAGGTGCTCAAGTCAGACAGGTGTCCCTGTAAAGACCCGGGCTATTACCTGCAAATACCTCACAGTGTGTCAATGCTAATAACGCTGAAAAAACCCCAAACATAAACACAGGAACATCAGTGAAAGCAAAAGCGATCATATGCATGGCAAAGCCCGATTGCATGTGAGGATTGGTAATTGCACCCCCAGAGGCATCTGGGTGTGCAGAGCAGCAAAGTGGGGAGACGCCTGAGCAGCTCGGGCTTCACACTCAGTGTACCAACATCTCAACCTTGAGGAAGAAGTGAAAACAAGAAGGCGGAGGAGCGGGAGGGTGAGGGATACGCCGACAGTTCATTTACCCAGAACATCAGCCCACCGAGCATTGTCTGAAAGATAAGGGAAGTGAATGCTTCATGCCTGATGGAAAACAAAGGCAGCAATTTAAAACCATCTGCATCCAACACATGCACTCTCTCCCTCCACCTCTCTGTTTCTGTGTCCTGACTGATATTGAAACATAATCCATTTGGAGCGCCGACATGTCATACTCTTTCTGTCCGGCCTCCCTCTCCCCCGCTCAGGACTATTTCTGCTGGTTGCAGGCTGAACGGGAATGTTTCATTGCAACAAGTCAGACTGCAGTCTTCCCTTTGATCCTGTTAAGAAAGAATTTATATATACTGTATAGAGAAGGAGAGAGAAGGAGGGACACGAAGAAAAGGACTTTAAATCCTTCTAAAGGAGACCTCAGCTGTCCTTTTAGGTTCAGAAAATAACAATAAACCACAAGATTCAGGGGTCGAAACACTTCTCTACTGGATAACTGTCTTTACTAGAAACATCATACACAACAAAGTCTCAGGTGTGAATCCTCAAACATCCGTCTCCTGCTCTACGATCTCTACCAAGTTAAGAAAAGGAGAAGAAAATGCAGTTTTGATGATGGTGATGCATTTGTCCCTTTGTAAAGCATACATCCCGACACATTCACTAATTACACTTTAAGACTTTATTACTTTACTTCAAATTCATCTATCGCACAATTTAGCACAACATAACAAAAGATAAAGTTGTGTTGACAATAAAGGCCCAAGTTCTTAGTGAGGCCTCCAACTTCAAGTGTAGTTTTAATACCTTTTATTTCATACATTCGTAACCCAGACTTTTCACCAAGTCACTGAGCACATGAGAAGAAGAGTATCATATACAATTAAAATGTCAACATGTTCTCTTCAGACCTGGCAGTGGTGGGATCCTATCTCTGAGAGAAACTTATGATTTTAGGATTCATCAATAAAATTGACTTTACTGAATTAACATCAACCCTGAATGAAACATGGATTTTAAGCTGTAGATTTGGATTATGTTGGACGAGCGGTGGGAATCAAAAATATTTCAGACAATAAGACATCCTGACAGTGTTTGAGTTGAGTGTGTCAGTAGGTCCTCTGATGAGATGATAAATGATTGATACAAAGCTTGAACCCGGACATTTACTTCTATAATTCTGCACCAGGGTTCCTTTAAGCTGAGCTGCTACCTTCATTCAAAAGCAACGACTGTGCCGCTGCTGCAGACGGAGAACAGAAAGTAAACTTTTACCAGCTGCAGAACACAAACAGTTTGAGAACACAGATGTGGGTCAGGAGCTGCATCTGCACAATTACATTGTTAATGGGAAAGACAATAAAAATGGTGCGCATTGAAAACAAAAAGAACAACATCAAATAACTGACTGGAGCTGTACACCTCAGCCATCACCACTCAAAAATACATCCAGTGTTTTGAAATGAAGGGGGGGGGAGCTGAGAGGAAGACGAAAAAGCATCTCGAACATCAGTTTTCAGTCTAATGTTAATAATTTATGTTGTCTGTGCTTTTTATTATTATTATTTATTTATTTACTACTTTCTTTTCAGCAGCCTGCCCGTTTTTTCAAAGGCATCGTGGACAGGGGAGCCGTATCAAACTTTTGAGTTTAGTTTCAAAAGGCTTTCTCACCGTTTATTTATACATTTCTTCTTCTTTACACTTGTCTTGTTGTTATTTTTTGCGAGGCAAACGCATGAAGCTTTGATGAGAAGCAAACCTGACATGTAGCCTATTCTTCTCTACTGACCCCAAGTGAATCTTAATACACAAATCTTAATACACAAAAATTGCTCCCGTAGCTGTGCCTACAGTGTAGAAATGTGATAGACTCTGAATTGTAAGTCGCTTTGGATAAAAGCGTCTGCTAAATGACTGTAATGTAATGTGAATGTAATGTAATACATAGCTAAATATTGTTTGTAAGGCTCCTTTAGTAGCCTGCCATTAAACACAGCAAATAGTCAGTTCAAAAAGGTCAAATGTCAAATAACATCTTAACTATGAACGTGTGTGCAGGAGGGTTTGAGAAGCACTTGACCGTGACCCCTCAGAGGGAGACGGTCAGGACAAGTTTGATGTTATTTGACGTTTTCCATCCCTGTGTTTACGTGGAGTTGAAAAGATGAAAAGAGGAGTCAGCGATGTTTGTGGAATATTTGTATGTTACTGAAGCGTTTGAACTCAGCAGCACGCTGTACCTGTGTCTATCTATCCATCCATCCATCCATCTATTTATCAGTCTGTCTGTCTCCTTAAAATGTATTGAGCCTACCTAACTGCCATAGACCCTACATAGAACTACAGTCATGATCCAATCAATGATAATTTAAGTTTAGAGGCACGAAATAGCATGAATTTCACTAGCGTCACAACTGAAATGGCAGCTAATCTGCCCAGCTCGTTAGCCTTAGCAGGAGTGTTCTTTTCATTATTTAGTCACTGCCTCATTCAGTTATGTGTAATTATATATGTTAGGCTACCACATTTGAAGTCAATAATAGATTCATCTACAACATAGTAGATTTAAATGTGATCTAAAGGCTGTTTAATTACTCCAAATCATGTGAATTCCACCAGTCATAGTTAGCTGCTACTCTGCTACACTAGGTAGCTTTAACAGGAGTTTAGCTGTCTGTTTTTCTCCATCATAAGTGAATCAAGCTAATGTGGAATAACAAACTACATACTAAGATATTATATATTATATTATATATTTCAATTTCAGATTACAGCGAGGGAAATATCAGTCTATCTTCAGTTAAGCTAGCAGTTTGTTAGCCTCTGAAGCTAGTCGTCTGTCTCTCTGACATTGTTCCATGCATCACTGTCATGGAAATGATACAATTCTATGGCATAATTATATATATATTGAAAAACAGATGTAAAAAAATCTAGCATTCATTTTAAATCAGATTCGGTTTTGACCAAATATGTATTCATTTGGCTTGAAAAATAAATCATTCTACTGAAAACAGGACACACAATTCATGTTAAACAATTGTTTATTACTAATTATGGTACAAATCAATGTGACAGACTTGAAGCTTTTTTTTTATTTTTGGAAATACACAAAGTGCTGCTTAACTGACCAAACAGATATTGCTCTATAGATTAAAGTACAGCTTTTAGTCTATAAAAAAATGAAAACCAACCTCTGCAGGCTCTTCAGCTTTGGTTTCGAGTTCTTCGACTTATTAACAAAACATCAAACCAGTTTGTTTGTGTTAGTAAAATTTCACAAAAGCATTCAAAGGTGATTATTAACAAGTCATCCTAATTGGGTTAAGAGCAACATTACTGTAATCTCCTTTTTCTACGCGGGTCTACAGGTCTGTGAAAACTGAGAGGTGAACGTCACAGTGAATGAGAAATAACGCAACAATAATAATAAATAAAAAAACGATGACCAGAGAGTCACGTGGCTCAGGAAACCACCTCACAAAAATAAAACAATCATGTGTTACATAATAATAAATAAAACACAAGCCTCTCCCTCCACATTGAAGGTGAACATCGACACGTACACCCCCACACACACACACAGTGCAGAGTAACCGTCTGTCTTTTCTTCTGACCCGCTGCTGCTTGTGTGGCGTTTGTATGATTCACAGAACAGTGCTGAGGTAAACCTTGGATGAACTACTGTACATTTCTACTTTCAATTATTTTTATCTCAGTTTTTAAAGATTGTCAACATCATGAATCTATTTCTCTGTACAATGTGCATAACTATAGAGAGCTTTGGTCCAGCATTGAAAAGTTGAGCAAAGGCATAACTCCTTTCTGTCTTCTTCTTTGTATTTATTGATTTTTTGGTTTTGGTTACAGCTTTATTGGTAAGCTTCAGGACAGATCCATCTTCTACCTGCAGGAGGCTGCTGCTTCATCATATGCTTGTCTGGTGGGTGAATGCAGACATGTAGTATTTTTGGCCAAAGATTTGCCTGAATGAAATATTGGAACTTAATGCATCTGTGAAGTAGAAGTTGCTGTAGACGTACAGATGAAAATGTACTTGAATATATGATTAAATAAATAAAATTAAGATGATATTAAACATCTCTGTGCATCAAATGAAATGAGCTCACATGACCTCACTTGTTTCTTTAAACACAGACACGTAAAGCTTTTTCATGTGTTTTTCTAACATGTACCGAGTGTGTACGTGTGTGTGTGTGCGTGTGTGTATGTATGTGTGTGTGTGTGTTTTCCAGGCAGTGAAGAAGAACACAGCCGAGCACAGGGGACTGAACGACTGAGATAACCAATGTGACATGGAAGGACAGATATCGAGCAGACACATGATTCTGAATAAATTGCATCAAATTTCGCCTCACTTCAAATTAAGTTCACTCGTTCTGACATGTGACACTTATTCTCAACATTCACTTTTTCTTTTTTTTTTGTCTTTTCCTGTGAGAACCAAATATTTGAAGGGATGTTGTTGCCTGGAATATTGACATATCCTCACAAGGTAGAACCACGTAAGATGAACAGCTTAGTACACAGTGATGGAGAGTCAATTGACTGAAAATGAATTTCTACCCGAAAAATAACCACAAACACATGAAATCTTGAACAGAATCAGTAAAAATGAACCGTTTAAAGCTTTTTACTGCAGTAGAAATAAATTCATAGGTGAAGAAAAAAAACAATTTCCTCAAAAATGTTTGATTGTAACTTGTAAACCTTCAGTAGCAGAGAGGATTGCAGAATATAAAGGACATATTTATCTTTACAGAAAAGCATATTTGTGTTGAAATATTCAGGTTATAAAAACATCTGAACTCGAATGGGCTCAGTAGTTTGTTCAGTGACTTCAACCACATGTTTACTTAGTGTTAGGGGATAACTAAAGTGTTTATCATGTAAAATAATGTTATTTTGAGTTCATTTGGGGAATGCCGGGTGAAATTGATAAAAAAATATTCCTTCTACATGTGGTTTGAGTTGAAGCATGCAAAAGTAAATTTGCTTAAAAGTAAATTCATCCAACACATTTCCTATATTGCCGTGATCGGCTCTTAATGTTTGATGTGGTAGTGTTTCATGTTTTTTTGTTAAAGTTGACCCACAGAGTAAAACACGTTAGAAAAAGGGGGAGAAAGCCGCGTGAACAAGTGAAATAATAATTAAAGTCTTCACCAGTGCTTGAGCTGAAATGTATGTGTTCTTTGGCTATCGGGCTTTGGCAACAGAATGACACAGTAGCTCAAAACAAAGCTGCAGTAGACTTGACAGACACTGAAACTCATCATCATCATCATCATCATGTGAAAGTCCTCAGTTTACTCCCCCCGTCCGTCCTCTGAAACAACCTCATGAGATCATTAATAAATAACTGTAAAAGTTGTACAAAGTTACACTGTGACTGAAAATATTTGCAGATGAAACACAAATCAGAGGCAAACAACATTATTATTTGTTTAACAGCAAAGTTTTTTTTTTTTTGTCCAAAAGAGAAACTTTATCAGCGTGATCTCAACTCTGAACACAGCACTTTTCTTTGTTTTTTCTTTTTTTTAAAGATATTTACATACAAATAATGAAGAAAAAAGTAAGCGAGACAAAGATAAAATGTAGACTCAACCTCACACATATAGCTTAGATTTGCCAGTACAAATGTAAAAATTTAGAGCACATTTACATTACAAAATTATTCTTAGTACTCAGATGCAACAGACTTTGGTAAATAGTGTTTTGATTTGGTATGATCTCTTTACTAAATCCCTCCTCGTGGGAACCAAAATGTGGGCGCTAGACTGGTCCGTAAGGCCAGAACCTAAAACTCTTTGAAACAGCACACCGTATGTTTTTACATAATTCTCAGATATTAATCTCTTTTTTCATGTTTTTTTTGGTTTCGCCAGGGTCATTTACATAGCTGTGGTAATCACACTAACAACACATAGTTTTTGTTTGCAAACTCATGACTGTCCATCCAGGTGACTTGGGAACATTTTTTTTTCAGTTCTCACCAGTTCATCCCCCCCTCCCCCCCCCCGCCACTTTGCCACTCCACTGTTTTGCCCGAGAGCTCGTTCATTTCGGGAGCTCCTCTAGAGTACCAGTGAGAGGGTCCATTGGGGCAGCCGGGCCGAGGTCGGGCGGTTTCAAACGCTTTATTGTGTTTTTCAAGGCTTGCCTCTTGTTGCAGAACCAGACACGCACCACCTCCCTGTCATAGTTCAGTTTCTCGGCTATTTCCGTCATTTCCTGTCCGGAGGGGTGTGTGTTCTTCTCAAAGTGGCTGTTGAGGATCTCGAGGGCCTGCGGGGTGAAAGAGGTCCTCCGCTTGCGTTTTTTGGAAGGCTCGCTGCCGATAAACTCAGTCAGGTTCTGCATGCCGGATCGGTGGCGGGCTTCAGCCTCGGCCATCCAGCGTTCCAGAACGGGCTTAATCTTCTGGGCGCTTTTAGGGGTGATGTCCAACTTCTCAAACCTGGCAGGATATAAAAGGCCAGGGTTCAGTTTTCCTGTCAGACTGCTACCTATAGTGTTCTCTTGGGCTTCCTGTGGTAGGAAAAAGTGGCTTCTCAGGATGGTGTGTCTGGGGAGAATTGAGAAAAAAGAATCTTAGGTGCCCTGCCAGAACAAGGGATAAGCTGCCTGCCTTTTGTCTCCTCATCCAGAATGCCACAGGGACGGAGACTAACATCCAGGTACACATCCGAGCCAAACTCCTGTATTCTGCACCTGGAAGCACCTCAGCTGCAGCAGCCGGAGGTGACGGTTGCCAGTAGTGTGTTAATTTTTTTGGAGGAGGCTTTGCCTCTGTCCCAAATTGGCAATAGTGGAGCAAGGAGATGTTGCCAATGACTAAAATCAGGTCCAGTTGAACCAAAAACATAGAAAACATCTAACGGAACACTGCACTTCAAAATTCTACAAAATTCAACAAAACAGGAATTACTTCAAAATATCCCATTTCTTTCCCTCAGGTGGTAAAAAAAACAAAAAAAATAATCCACTAATGCATGCAGTTAAATATGGCACCATCATTTATTTACAAAAGGAGCTTGAATTATTAATCAAAATGTACATTTAATACATTTTTCAAACTTTCTTTCATCCTCTAACAACGTCTCATTTTATATTTAATAAGAATACATTTGCACACTCTAATCCTGAAACTTCCTGCAACTTTACGGCTGCTTGACATGTAATTCTGACTTTACATGAACTCTGCACACTTTTAGCGAGTCACGGTAAGAATGGACAATGAGGCTTTTTATAACAGCCCTGCTAGCTGCTAGCTGGCAGCCCAATGACGGTGTCAGGTGCTTTGGACTGTGATATGAACATGTGCTTTATAAAGTATTAGGATCAGATAACACGATGCTCTTATATTTGACATGAAATGAACGAAGACAGAAGAGGGTTGTCAGTAACAAAGGACCCAGCTGGACTCAAACCGGGGACACGTCAGTGTCTGGGACCACTAGGACGCACATTTAGGTCTTTTTTTTGCAAAAAATATTTGTTTGGGCTTGTTATTATCAATTTAGACACTGTAATTGTGTATCATTGTATCTTAATATATGAGTTCATCAGGATATAATTCCATTGAAAGACAATAAATGATAGTGCTGAATTATAGCCCAGCCCTAAGAGGAAGATTTAAATCATCGTAATAGCTGCTTTTTAAGAATAGTAAAATAAATAAGCAGACATGAGTTCACTGAAAGGGTGAAGTGTGTGAATGCTTTTAGTAAAACAGCTCCTGAACTGACAGCCGCTCTGACGGAGAGACAGCAGAGACGTACTCTGCTCTCTGCGGAGCAAACAATGCACACAAGACAGTTTTAACGGCGAGGTGAGCTGCTGCAGACAACAACAGTGAGGGAGAGAAGACCATGCGTGCATGAACTTCCTCTGCTTCTACACTTTGTTGGTGCATTCCTCCTCGTCGACGGGCGGTATTATTTATAACCTCCCCCTAAACAGTGGAAAGAGGAGGGCTCCATACTGTGGGGGATACATTAGTAAATATGAGGAGTCACCAGAGACAGGACATTTCATGGATCAACAGGAACCGCAGATACTAAAATGAGTTGAGAGCTGCTCAGCTGGGGTACGCACTCCCTCCTCTAGTGCATCCGCACGAGGGAGATTTCCCTGAATGCACCTCCAGCCTCTCTTCTTAAAAGTACCTTAGGAGGCTGCTTAGACATGCTGTATGTTGAGGCCTGAAGGTTTACAGCCACGAACCAGAGTCTTTGAGAAGTGAATGCTTAAAATAGGCCCTGGACGATACGCATGACCTAAAATCTACAGTATGAGAAGAGATTTACCTCGACGACGATAGACATGACAGCTAGTATTCTTCATACATCCTCGGGTTGGTTCACTTCTGATACATTTGTGCGGTTTAGTTAAAGCATGACCCTGAACTGTTTATAGATATTTAGATAAGACTCAAATAAGGCTTAGATAAAGGAAGAACTGGGTGATATGACAATATATACAGTGAGACAATATCATTTGTTCAACTGTCAGAGACTGTTTATACTTGTTTATTAGTATCTCTGGCTGTTATAGACCAATGGCAAAAGGCATTGAATGTGACTGTTTAACGGCAATGTCATTTGATATGACTTTAAAATACATTAAGCAGCTTGATTTGTCATATTTTTATTTTTTTAGCACAATATATAGTGATAGATAATTACAAATACCGTAATATTAGTATTTTATTCATATTGCTCAAGCTTACTGTCAGGAGAGTTGGCATCCAATGCTTTGTTATGATTATTTGTAACGTTCACTCATCAAATATTCCCTGATTTACGTGTTAATTTTGCCACATTTAAACTGTCTTTTCTGAGGCCACGTTCTTAAAAGGCTGCTTCATGTTGAGTTTAATTAAACACTGATCCTTTTAAGAAGTTTAGCTTTTGGTTAATATATAAAAAAGTGTTGTTTTTTTAGGTGTTGTACACAAAAGATTGAAAGATTGGGAACAATAACCTTCCATTGTGAATTACATTTGAATCTGTCAGAGATCTCTTCTTCAGGCTACTGATAAAATAAATAAGATAATGTTTTATAAGCTGGTCATGTTGCTTGATGCTGACTCAAATGAGTCTTTTGAAAGAGTTAGCTAATGTGGAAAGAGTCTATAATGGTGCTAAAAACACCAATAAAGGGGAGTTTCAAATGTTTTCTATCTTAAATTGTGTATTTAAAATGACAAATGTGTGCCGGTATTAACATTTTTATACTCATATTAGCTAAACCGAGACAAATGTAAGGCAGAAGAGGACACGCTGGCACATCATCGGTTTGATGATGCCCTCTTGTAAAGCCTCTGCCTGTTTAGATAAACTAATAAAGTGCCTGGAAACATACTGAGCAATGAAAGGAGACGAGATGGAAGCATCTGTCAGTGTCTGTTCACTGTCTGGGTTCAGAGCCGGAGCCCCAGAGCTACCGTGACGTCCCGCTGATCCTTAGTTAACATCCTGTTGATGTTAACTAAACTAAAGCATGTGAAGTTTGCCCCTCTACTTAAAACATCAGGATGTCATGTTCACTGTCATACAAACAAAAAAAATTGTCTTAACGGCATGAATAACAGCCCACAGAGTGTTTACTTTTGAAGCTAATGGCTTTTAATGTATGTTATAAATATTTGAATTATGCCTGGCTGTAAATATTTGATGTGTGATTTCAAGACTTTAAACATTAGTCAGAGCTGGCTGAGCCTCATCAGAACCCCGGCCGCTGTACTGCTTCACATTTTATCGGCTGTTTGATGTTGATGTGATGACATTTCTAAAAGTGCGTGGCACTGTGTCACATAAACAGTACAGGTCGTCAGCAAAGTACATGCAGAGCGACATTAAAATTAATACGGGAATAGGAGCTGAAAACAGAGCGGAACACTTGTCAAGAACTGATGTAAAACAGGCTTCAATGGTGTTACATCTCGTGTGTTTCTGGCAAACAAAAGTTGTCAAACACATATATCCTTTAATTAGATTTTAGAAAAGACATTTAACGTTTACTTATTTGGTAACTTGTAAATTATTCTTACACTTT
Organism: Anarrhichthys ocellatus; assembly: GCF_004355925.1. NCBI lineage: Eukaryota > Metazoa > Chordata > Actinopteri > Perciformes > Anarhichadidae > Anarrhichthys > Anarrhichthys ocellatus. The sequence continues at coordinate 6,978,496 of NW_022280040.1, read as the reverse complement.
AAATTGTTTTTGCACCGTTGAATAACATTTTACTATCTGGTTCTCTTGAAAAAGTGATATTTGGGCATGATGTAGCCCAATTATTCTGACTTGAATGAGAAATGTGGCTCATTTGGTGTCTTCATGCTCAATGTTAGTCAAGTGGAAAAACAGGAGGGAGGAAACACTGATTGTCTGATTGTCTCATGAATATATAATACACCATTTATGACTGAACTGTCCTGGTGGCAGCAGTAAAACATGGCAATCTTATTAACAGATCATCGCCGTCAAGCTCGCTCATGTTCAGGCGGAGCAGCCGGCGTCAGGCCTTAGTAATTATTAAATGCTTTAAGTGCTTCGTGTAATACTTGTGTGTGTATTTTACATAAGTAATATCCGGCTGTCATGTCAGCGAATGGAAAGCAACGGAGAGGAGGAAGGTAAGTACAGACATGAGAGCTTCGTTTGTCAGGGTGGTGCTAGTCAATTATGTATTTTAATATCTTAATAATGTCTGTTGAAACACAGAATGAAAAATAGATGGCAGTTATGAGCACCAGACAACTCAATATGTCACGACTTTATCTGCTTTCATTTGTTAGAATTAGGATGTATTAATCAGACATAATGAAGCATTTGTTGTGTGAGTTTTACCATCTCTGATTGTTCTTACCTGCAGATGGCGGACTGGCTGTACGCCGGCCCCTCGGCGGCGCTGAGCGCCTGGCCCACCTGAGTCTGTGTCAGACCCAGAGACAGCCGGCGGATCTTGAATGCTTTGGCGAATTCACGAATCTCCTCCAGGTTGACCCCGTCCACCTCGCTGGGGGCGGTCTGTGGGTCTACAACACAACACACACACACACATCTCATTTTATTAGCCCTCTGCTCCTCTGTTGATTTCCTCATTTTGCAGAGTGAATGAAGCAAACAGCGAGACATATGTGATCGTGGTCGTCTCTAAACAGCTTTTACAAAACAGTCCCGCTCTGGGTCAGAACTTATTATTTCCTCTCTGCCCTTCTGCTGTAAACTCTCAGAGATGTTTGGACGAATAAAGTCATCCGAGGTGTGAATGCAGGCGTGCCACGGCTCTGATTTGCAAGTGTAAATCTTTAATCCAACTATAAAAGCATATGGACAAAAGCACACGACGCTTGTTGATTCAATAGATGAGCGGATAGACACTGGAGGTCCTTTGCTTTTATCTCATCTGTATGAAGACACATATACACTAAAGCTAGCCCTCTCACATAAACATTAAAGAACACTGAAAGACATTATTTCACACAGTTGACCCTGTGTGAAGACAGCTCAGGCCTTCACACCCGCACAGACGATTCCCGGCTCCAGTCCGACAGAGAAAAGTCTTTATGCAAAGAAATGCCGTTTCATGTGAGCAGATCTGAAAAAACTTCCATGAAGCATTTTGACAAATCTCCCTGCTAATAAAAAGTGATTTCACATTGTACATCAATGTCAGGTGCCCTGGCATCCTGCTTACTAAAGCAAAGTTTGTGCCTCTGAATTATTCATCTTGGTCATTATCAATGAATTATTAAAGGAATCCTCCAAGCGTATTTAAGCAAAAATCTATGGGGCTGCCATCTCGTTGTGCCTCATAAGTGACGTGTAGCGTATGCGGCGTGCTCCAGACGTGTGAACACTTGGAAGATGGGGGACTGGAGACTTCGAGCCGACTAAATGGGAGGGATGAGCACTCACAGCTTCGGGTCCCATCATCTCCACATTGATGAGCATCTCTTCATCATTCCCCACAGAGTCTATTTACTCAGTGGTTTAAAAGACTAATGGTACTCTAGAGTAACTGCTCTAACCTCTGGTTCCACATCTGTCTTCAGACATGAAGTCACAGCCCAAACACAATATAAGATTCAAACACTTCCAATCTATTTTGCAATAAAGAATGGGGCAGTAAAGCTTTCACAAAATAAACAGAGTTAGTAAAATGTTTGGAAAGACAAATTAAAAACACTGAAACAATAGAAACAACTCTCTGCCTCCAAAAGCTCCTTTCCCCCACAGCAATAGTGCACTAATAAGGAGACAACAACAAGTTAAACTCAACATTTTTCAATTGGAAAGGAAAATGAGAAAAAAGGACTCGTGCTATTATGTGCCAGGCACACAATGAAGTCAAGCTTTTGTCTATCTGTCCTCCACTTGAGGTGAAAGAATGTTACTTTTTCATCATCGACCTGAACCAGACTAAAAGATGATGACGTTTGTAGTTGTGACCTTCATTTAAATCTACAAAGACTTAAGAAATGTGACTAGGAAAAGTGAATAAGTACTGTTCTCTTGTTCCTCAACAAGTTTAAAAGCTTATTTACACCTTCTACTAACATGTGATCTGTATTTGCATGCATTATGCTGTCTTTGCATTTACACCTGGTATCAATAAGCGTCTTTGTTATGTCAATTCTTACCGCACTGTGATCAGATACCAACATGTAAAATGGTCAATAAATAAATATAAAGTTAAAATGAAAACAACCTGAAGGGAAAACGTTGCGGACATTCTTCTTCGTGATTGACATTTTCCCATCTGATTATTTCTAAATAACAGTAACAGACATTCTCTGCTTTTTAATCTGTTTCTGGCACTTTTGTTTGTGGCCGGCGAATGCAATGACATTTCATCTTCTCTCCTCAGCGGACGCATCTGACTCTGTCATGGGATTGTCTTTGTGTATGTATGTGGCAAGTGATATTGAGAGGAAGTGATATGGCTCGTACTCAGCATAAAGCATTAATTCTATTTACTGCAGAACTGAGCCACAATGATTTTGTGCGGACTCAAAAATTGTTTATAAGATTTTTTTCCAGGCTACAAGTAAACACACGAAACACGGCGTCTACAACAAGTTGATCAATGGCGACTTGTTTTTTATTAAATTCAGTGGCATTGTAGCTGCCTTTGAAATGAGTTTACAAAGAGTTTAGGAGAATCGACTCTGACAAATGAAATGTATCTGAATAAAAGTGAGTTTTAAAAGGCTATGGCTGCACGCTGACAGGCTGTGGTCCAGTGATTTATCGGCCCACGCATTGGAAGAATGAAACTTATGTTCATTAAACATAACACACGCCACTTTGGATCGTCTAATAAACCAAAGAAAAAACAGTCAGCAAACATGAAACAATTGTAGGAGGCGGGGATCAGTCAAAAGTTGTCCACACAGAGTACTGTAGATACTGTGCAGCCGCCATGTTGAATCTTTAAATGGACAGTTCTGCTAAATTACAAAACATATTTTTATTATCTTACCTCTGGTATTTAGCCATGCAGAGAGTTTGGGTTTAATCTGGCTAAGGTTTGAAATGTTTGCCTCACCTAAACACAATGGACGTAAATTGAATTTCACTACTCGAAACATTCAATAATTGCAGCAACATGTCTTCACAGACACTGTGTCCCTGTTACTCTAGATATTCCACAGAACATGTTGTCACCATATTTCATAGGGAATATTTATTCAGTGGAAAGTAGTTAGAATTAAAACAATTCACATTGAGGTCTGTGTGCGCTGCAAAAATGCCCATATGATTATATATAATAATAATAAATCTAATTTCTGTCAAGATTTCATTTCATTCATTACAGTAATATTTCTTTTCTTTCTCTATTTCTTTTATTTGTTATTTTTAAAGAGTAAGTTGAGGGATATTAAACATATTTTGTGATGCCAACATTAACTCCTCTGTACCACAGAGCTCCATTGTTCAAAGACTATCAAACATAACGTCAACACACAGAGTAACATGTTCCTTCATTTGGTTGAACACACACATTGTACTTTATTTTATATAAATACCACATAAACCGTCGTGCTGCTGTAAATACTTACTAGAGCACCAAATGTGTATTAATCGGCTGATGAAAATACTCCATTTATTACTGTTTGGGTGATGTTTGCTAAAAGCATCAATGCTCAGCTGTTTTAGGAAAAAATTTAGCTTTAAAAAAAAAGAATCTATGTTCTTGTGACCCATTTTTTAACTATCACTAGAGTTACATGAGAATATGTTTTGTTGTTAAAATTCGGACATGTGTTTTCGTAAGCTGTGTCGGACACTTACTGCTGACCAGCTGCCCCACGCTGAGAGCCGAGGAAGAGGAGGAGGTGGAGGAGGAGGAAGAGGCCTGGTGGAGAGGACTCTGTCTGTGGGGCATGTGGAGCAGGTTGGACTGAGACGATGCCGGGCCTGTCTGACCCTGCTGAGCCTGAGGCAGCTGGACACAAACACACACACACACACACACACAGCTGATATAATATATTGACAGCACGCAGTACAGAAAAATATCCATTATTTCCTCTCCTACATCAGCACAATAATCATCATTTATAGGTTATCGTGTCATTATGGTGATTGGAATATAATATTAAATCAAATCAACAGATATTAAATTCGCCACTTAGAAGCTGAATATAATGACATCTACCTAGTGATGAATAAATGTTAATTACTGCCTGCAGTATCTAAACTGACAGCGCAGAATATAGTGTCAATAGTCTGCTCAATAGACTACAGCAGTGGTTCACTATTGCAGGAGACTGAGAGTCAACTCAGGTACTCCACAGCTTCACATCCATTCTTTGCCGAAAACAACTTAGTTGAAAAAAAAGAAAAGAAAACTGCTCGTGACAATTAGAGTCTCCTCTCTCGTCATCAGACCTGCGAGGATGCCAATAATGGCAGCCTGAATCTGAAATATAAATGTGGACACAGCAGTCCCCATATCAAACATAATTCATGATCCACAAGCTACGTTCTCTGATGGCGAAAAAACAATGTATTTTCATGTTTTATGCACATTTGAATTGCTTTTACAAGATCAAGATGGTGCGTCTTCTATCTTAAAGCGAGAAGCTGTCTCTGCCATGAGCTAGGCCGGCTTCTCCTCTCCTTCTTTGCTATTAATTATTTTCTCTGTGGCATGTGTTTGTTTGGATGGTGGGGGGTGTCAACAGCGATGCACACACTGTCAGGACTGTTGACAGGCACTGAGAATTATCTAGCTTCACTGGAAATATTCTAGACTGCAGACTCTGACAACCGTAAATTATGCCCATGGAACAATGTGTACATGCGGGCTTTGAAGTGGAGACAAAAGCATAAACATTATTACAAATGCATTAATTCATTCAAGAGTATGATCTGGTGTTTTGGGGAGCCGTCCATCTGAAGTTCATCCATTCTAAACTGTACAGGCCTTCAGTGTGAACTTTTACCCTGTAATTCTGCGCTGACATCGTCATTATCAAGTCAATAACATGTTATTTGTTGTGTGCATGCATCTGACTGCACAATTGAACACTGTATAGATCTTCAAGTTGGAAGGAGAAAATGTTTGACAGTTTTAAACTAGTGTACAAATAAATAAAGAACTTGATTGTGTTATGCGCCTTCTTTTAAATCAAATCAAAATACTTCTTGTTCAGGTCAGAGAGGACAAATCATAAGAATGGAGAGTGTGATTGAGGAAGGAGAGAAGGAGGGAGAACAGAGGCGTGAGTGTTCGAGTTTTAAGTGGTATGATGAAAAGTGGGTCTTTGTTTTTTGTTTTTTTTGGGGGGGGGGGGGGGGTTTGGGCTCTACAGGGGCTCCCTGAGACTGAGTCTAAAAGGTTGGCTGACAAGTGCCTTCCAAACATGCACATGCACAGAGTGAAGCATGCAAATACACACACACACACACATTGTGAACAATTGTACCAAAAACTATTTTTGAAGTGGAATTACGCAAATGATCGTTATGAGGTTTGAAGCAGGAAAAATACGAGGCGTTTAGCATAAAGCAGACCTGACTAGCAGCGCTGGAATAATGCTTTCATGAATAAACAGAGCTCTGGTCTGACTCCACTAGGTGTTGCTCATTCAACACTTTTAAAGTCATCTCTTGATCATTGTTGAAGCAGCAGTAAGTGTGTAATAATAAGCGTCTCTACGAGACACCTTCCCCTGTATCTGTGTGCGTGTTGGTGCATTGGAGTGTGTGTTACCTGCTGTCCGGGCTTGATTGGTGACAGCGTGATTCCCTGGGTGTTGATGACAGGCAGGATCTGATTGCCGATCACTGTGGCGATGATCTGGCCTTGAGCGTTGGTCAGAAGCTGAGGTGTAATTGGCTGTACCTGCAGTGCTGGGTTGCCACCCCCTGATTGGCTGGAGGGCCCTGCAGAGTTGGGCATCAGTGGGATTGTTCCAATTATCTACAAAGGGGGTAGAGAGGAGACGAAATCAGCCGGCAGTTTTGAAAAAGAAGATGGAGCAGAGAGGGTAAACGCAACTGGAGGTATGAGTCTTAATGATCTCTGCCGCTGTGTCTTTTTTTGGGGGGACTTTTTGGAAACAAAGCATGAGCCGGTCATTTAGCTGTGTTGTGAGGTTAATCAGAGCACTCAGTGTTTGAGTCTGTGTGTGATTTTCAGAGGAAAACATGCACAAGTGTCCACTGAACATCTGTCTGGTGGTTTTACAGGCTGGAGCAAGTGAAGCCAAAGCAGACTGCTGGGAGCGCACTGCAAAGGTCAGCGCTGAATACCTGTGTGTGTGATGGTGCACACCACTGACTGTATTATCCATCACCAGGCCAAGCCCGGGATGAGTGTGCGACTGTGTGTGTCTAAGTGTGTTTGTGCTTAAGTGTCTTTGTCTGTCTCTGGTGAGAAGGAGTGAGGCTGCCGAGAGACCCCCATTCCACCCTCTCTCACACACCCGGAGCAGAGAGGACGAAGTGGAAGGAAAGAGCAAGAAAAAAAAAAATAAGAGGGAGAAAAGAGGAGCATCAGAGAGTGAGACAGGACCTTGTGTTTCTAATTCAACTCTCAGGGGTCCCAGGGGTACTTCATCCCTCCTCCACCCCCCTCCAGCTCAGGCTTTCCTCTCCTCTGTGGCTGTAATCAGGAAGGGCAGATCAAAGGGGGCGGCAGAGTGTCACTGCAGCGTTTTAGCTCTCAGAGCTGCCAGAGTGTGGCCAAGAGTGGCGCTTTAGGGGGGACTTAGCGCCTCTTCACCATGATGAAGGTTAATGTCATCTGGGGACTGGTTCTGAGCAGCCGTGGCCCCGTCCCCCCGCTGACATCGCTCCTCCACCAAGCCTCATTACACAAGAGAGCAGCTCAACGTGCATGAGACGCCCATCATTCCAAATTCTGTTATTTGGCAACTGGACAAAGAGCTGCTTTCTGCAAAAAAATTGCACCGTCTTCAACTCTTCTTTTTTTAAGTTCATATTTTAGTTTAAGCTTCTACACCTCAACACAAAACTACAAACAGCTTCTACATATTATTAGCCAGGCCTCGTCTGGCTCCCTTATAGCCACCGCTGCTGATGTGTTTCAGCACCGGGTCCTCCTCCCCCTCCCCTCCCTTCGTCCCTTTGACATAATAGGGAGGGATCAGTGAGAGAAAGGTGGGCCGACAATCTGTAATTCATCCCTGCCACGGCTCATTTGCTTACGTTGCTTCGCATTAGGGGAGAGATAATTTATCTCTCTCTCCGCGCCGGCTTTACAAATGCGCTGTAATGCTCTCCTGCCACTTAGCATATTTTATTGCCCTGCCTGACGCTCTTGTCTCCGGAGTCCCACTGATCCCGCTTTGCATGCCGCTGTGGCAGGGAACTTGTTCCGCTCAATTATTCATCGTCATTGGACTAAGTGGTTGTTCTATAAGCATAATAAAATAGCAGGCAACTGACAGCTTAGCTCCCGTCCCTGTCCCACAATGCAATGCCTCTTCATCTGACTATCTCGGGCAGATGTTTCATGGCAGCGTCTCACAGCTCTTCTTGAGCTGGAAGGGTAACGTTCTCAGAGCAGTCAACTGTTTGAGAGCTAATTTATAGACAGAAGGGAGGAGTTTATTATACACTTTCCTAATGGGGAGAGGTTTACAGAGCATGGCCCTCATTTATAAAAGTATTATTGACTTTATAGATTAAGATAATGATAATCAGACCTTTTACTTTTTGAGTAAACTTTTTGAGCGCTTCCTCATGTTTTTACTCATAATGTACGCCAGTGAAGTTACTCCTAAGAAGGTTGATTTTGTGCTTTAAAAGCTGCAGTCAACCTGCAGGAACATTACTCTCTGAACAAAAAGCCCAAATTTGATGGGGACACGCAATCATTTTCATTTCTTCAGGTGCAGTTTAATCATAGCACCATTTCTAAATCTCTTGTTCACTGCTAAGGCCTCTCTCGTCAGTTATTTTTCAGTTTGTTCCCGTTTATTTGGCTTCCCGTGTTTGCTTCCCGCTCCACTTCGTATGGCATGTGAGTAACGTGCCTCTCTCCACCCGGCAGAACTCATTAAGATTATGCTGCTCTTGTTTCCACAGAAATGTCATCTCATCTCTCCAGCCAGGGCAATCTGTATCTTTAGCCATGGTCGCCAGGCAATATCTCTGCCCATTTTCTCTCCTCCACTGTTCATGCGGTGAATTGAGACCCAGGAGGGAAAATGTTTGGGAAGTTTGGACTCGTGTCAACACACAAGTCCATAAAAGCTAACATTCAGAGCAAATCAAAGGCTAAAATAGCAGACTTATAATGGTCGATTCGAAGGACATTTCCTGGGTAAGCTGTCAGGTATTTTCTATTTAATTTTAAGTATACAACTAGATGCAGATACAGTAGATTAATGCAGCAATGATTAGTTCGTCAAACTGTAGCTTGTTGCAGAGCCTAAAATGTAAGAATTTGCTGCTTTTCTGTGTTTTATATCATTATGAATGTATTATCTTTGGTTTTGGGATTGTTGGTCGGACAAAACAAGCAATCTGTGAACTTCAAAGAATAATTGATACTGAAAATAATCAATAGCTGTAGTCCTACAGAAGATTTACAGTTACAAGGGCAACAGCAGTTTGCACTGCGGTTACATTTAATCTAAGGGCTGGAAGCTTCCGTCGATACAAAGGTCACACTTGCTTTGCAGGTTAACCGTGCATGTGCTCCTTACCTGTTGTTCTCTGCATTAGTTCCAGCAGAGTCCACCTCAGGGGCACAGAGACCTCACCAAAGGCTTGGAATGCTGGGAGTAAAAGGGATGCATGGCCCTGACAACCCAAATTCGGGGTAGAAGCAGGTTCCATATACAAAGCTAAGGAACCAGTGTTTATCAAACTGGCATGTTCCACACACACAAACCATGTCGGTGCTGTCTACACCTTTCAGGACGTGCAGTACGCTGCATGAATCAGCCCCTAATGTCCTCATTTCCCAACACAGTTTTACTGCCACATTAAAGCTGCAGGCAAAGTGAGAATTTGCATTGAATAGAAGATGTTCACAAAAATGCCACAAAGGAGAAAAAAAAAAATCCGGAGTGACAGTTAACAATATTCTGACTTTTACCCACAGCCTTAATCACTGTTGTAGATGCGGTGAGGATAGAAAGAGCCTCATTGATTCCCCTTGGAGAATAAAGAAGCTGGGGCCAATATAATTAAGGTTTAAAAACATATTGAACTCCAAAAGTCCATCAAACACGGCACTTTCCAAGGTCCCCAGAGCTCTTGCTTATAAAAAGGTCTTTTGACAGAGTTGTGGAGGAAATTAAAAGGTCAAAGACAGTATACCATGTTTTAAATTCAAGCAACAGTGACTTTTTACTCATGGAGTACAGAGATGATAAAGATTGATCTCTTAATTCCAATGAAACACTGACTGGATGAAAGCAGATCTCGAGGAAATACAAACCAAAAATAGTTAAAAGCTGCTGCATTTCCTCCTGTTTTTTTAGTCTTTCCATGCTGACATACGTTCTCAGAGTGTGTTTGGTGGACCTCTAGCCTTGTTTGAGGTATGTATTAGCCTGTATAATCTCCTCAGAGCTGGGGGGAGAGGGGGGGGGGGTGCGCAGGGACCTTCTGATATGGCAGTGCGTGTTTCAGAGCCCTCCGTCTGAATAATGCTGTGGAATAATGAGGTGGGGAGTAAAGGCTGTAGCCCACGGCTTTGACCGTCTCTGTGACCTGATTATGTCAGGGACTGTCAGCCGCCAAGACACTACAAAAGCACAGAGCATCCCATCAAGTCCATATCCACAGTGATCTGTCCCCAGTGCTCCAGGCACCTTGTGAGTCCATACTGTCTCATTAGCGACGTTTAGCATCAAGCGCTCGCACACGGACAACACTTTACTATAAACAACGCGGCATGGTCACACTGGTGGACCTGAAACCCAAGTCCACTGGGCTAAATGTCAAATTTAATAATTACAAATCAACTGTTTTTATTGGTAACAAATGTCACCTGTGCTTTGTTTTCACCATATTTGTGTTAAGTTTATACTGAGAACAGTGCAAGCGTCAAAAGATGAAACAGGGGTTAAGGTAAATAATAGAGTGGCATGAAAGGGCACATTGTCCATACACTTTTCCTTTAATATGTGCTGTGTGCACCTGCGATAAGATGATTCATTAGATAGGGACCTACAATGACAAGCATCATCGTTCAAGCCTCTGGCTACTGATGGAACAATTCTGCAGCCACCCTGTAAATATGACAAGGTCAGCGTTTTACAGCGACAGACGCATGCGGATAGGAGAAAGAAGGGCTTTGTTTATTCCCAAAAAGCTTAATATATGGTGGGGTGGCTACTAGAGTGTAGACAAAGCTTGAAGACAACACACAGCTCCCCCACTAGAAATCTATGAGGAAAGATCAGAAATACTATACAACTGTTTTGTTTGGAGCTGCACATTCGTACGTGATAGATGGTCCAGCAACATCTCTTACAGATCCATTACCAAGGGGACTGAAGTATTTAATTAGCTGTAGGTATAATAGATCATTCAGAATGTATTTTTTTTCCGCTATCGTGTCAGCCTCCAATACACAGCACTCACCTGTCCTTGTGCGTTGGTGACCAGCTGTCCGGTGGCTCCTTGCAGGTTTGACAAGGCGTTGCCGAACACCTGAGAACCGGCGATGGATCCCATGGCTGCTGCCGCCGCTACCGCCGCCTGGCTGGCCAATGGATTCAGCTGGTGAGAGCAAAGAAATGATTAGTCTTTATGTCGCCCATGCAGATGTTTACCAGTTTAATGTTAATTCTTTAAAAAAAGAGAGATTCAGGAGGGCTCCGTGTGGGCGGAGCTTCATTGTTGCCAAGGCCAGAAAAGGCTAACCGCAGTGAGGTCTGTCTAGACCAGTAGTCCATCATACAGTTCCCAGAGGTCTGTGCTCCTCAACCCAGTGGGATGCTCAAGGGTAGGGAGGAGCAGTAGAGAACGGGGAGGGTGGTTGTGAATAAGTGGCCATTTTACCACTCTAAGTGCTTCCTCTGGCCCCCGGGGCTCCCCACGGGTCGAGCCGAGCCGCTCCACCCGCAGCATTGGCCCAACAGCATCCGCTTTCACAATAGAGCCAGGCTGTGTGGCCATGCATCACTGTATCGCCAACCCCCCTTCAATATGCTTCGACTAAGAATTCCTCCTGCGTCATAATGCACTATCGCACTGCTACTTTTGAAGGAGAGGAGGGTTGAAATGACCATTTCCTTACCCTCCGCTGTAATGGACTCATCTGGTCTGGCCTGTGGTTGTGAAAAGAGGCTCCTTGCGTCGGGGACGGGTTGTAGAGCCCCGCCACATCGCCGAGATTACCCATATAAATCAAGCTAACCACTTATTAGGGGGCTGAAAATGCACTGCTGATTTGGTTGTAGTGCAGCAGAGCAAAGTCTTATTAGGTTGAGTAAGTAGATCAAAGACCAAGAAGAGATAGGAGACCTCCCAATTACTCAACAGAATAGAGAAATAATAGAAACATTGCTTAGAAGCAGGCTGCCTGCTCCCTGCTGCTGAATACCGGTTGGAAACATATTCAAACAAAAATGCTGAAATTAAACGTAGAGTTTATATAAAAGGTTTAAAACAAAATAAAGGATTGCATGCGTTATTAAATCACATTTCTGTAAAAATACAATGTGCTGTTAAAGAGATAACTTTACTGAGAGCATCAATGTTTCCGCACTCTCTGTTCAGCTGCGTTCATCTGGAATCATTCCTTTTTTTTTTTTATCTTACCCCACCACCATATATTATTACACTTTCTGAAATCAAATGATGAAAAAATGCCACAGAGCGATCAATACTTTTTCATTGACAGTAAAGGTTAAGCACATTAAGAATGACACTGCATTTGTCTTATGAAATCATATTTCATGTAGGTGGCCTCAAATTGGCCGTGATTGATATTGCCTCCCCTCGTCTGAAAGTCATCCAGTTTTTCCTCGATAATCGCGAGATTGTCTTTTATGTGTCCAGCAGTTGTCCTCCGGAGATCTCGACGTCTCAAATGTTAGAAACGCACAAACCTGATTCTGACTTTGTATGCAGAAGTAACAGAAAGGATAACAGAGCTTCAGTCTAGGTACAACATTTGATAGCACGCTCCCACATCTATATGTACCTACGGAATATTATGTGAGCACATCTGGATGCTCCAACACTTTGGGAACATTCAACACACTGATGGCACAGCCTTCGAAACAATTTGGGGTTCAATATCTTGCCCAAGGACACTGCAACATGTGGACCGGAGGAGCCGAGGATCGAACCTACCTTTAAATTAAATACTGAAATATCTTCATAAATATACACAATTTAAACGGTTATGCTGTATAATAAATTCTTCTTTTTATTACCATCATTATCGCAATCGTCAAAAATATGCCTACACATTTATTATGGTAGAAAAATAGTCACAAAAGAGACAAAGAGGGAAACAATCCTCTCTGACTTTTTCTCATTTAAAGAAAAATGTGAATCAATACTTTGGTTTCATAAGCTTAGAATTACTTGAACGTGTCTTTCAAAATCCTAAAAAATACGATTTTACCAATTTGGAGGAGTTTTCTTGAGACTCTAGCCATCAAGTGAATTTTAAGCAAACGTTTGACATGTTGATAAAAAGGAAACACGAACTAGGTGAAAGTTATAATTGTTCATTCATGTTAGATATTATTGGCTGTCTGGAGACCAAGACATTATAAGTATATATCAGGGAGGACAGCTTATCATGTGAGTTAAATGGTCGCGATGTCAGAATTTATTCATTAAAGGCGTTTCCCTTTCCCATTTAGCATCAACTACTTTCTTACGCAATTGAGGAAGTTTTTTTGAATTTTGCTGTTTCCATACAGCTTTCCTAATGCGATACTTCAAAAAGTGCAATAAAATCCAGACCAGCTACCTTTGGTGGTAGTTTCTACCACCAAATATAAAATGCCTCCTTAAGTGTTGATACAGGGCTCTCTCATCCATGTTGGTGAGAACAGTCTTATGGGTGTTGTGATAGTGAATGTGGACACAGAGAAAAGCCAACAGGGCCGGTTAAACAGAGTTAAAAAAGGCCACAGATCAACACACAGATAATGTGATCTGCTCGGGCGAGCACAACCCGAGTCTCCCTTGAAAATCTGCTGTGCTTGGTGTCATTGCGTGAGTGATAGGTTGTTGGAGAAGATTTCAGATTTATTTGAAACATTATCATTGAGATTCATTCGATGATAGCCCTTTCAGGTGCTATGTTATTCTGGTAAATCTAGGTGAAAAGAGAGCCGGCTCTCCTGCTGCATCTGTGCTGGCTGTGGGTAATATGGATAGCAGTTGGAAGGAGAGCCAGGAATAAGGAGCGGCGAGGCTGTGTTCAACACCTAAACAGGTGATTTTCCGCCACGGTGACTCCTCTCAACACCTCGGCGGGAGGCACAAAATGACAGACCTGGCCTAGCATTTGTACTGATTGCATTGTTGGAGGAGATAAACAGTGATCTTCCAGTTTGCAGAGCCTGCATGTTCACCATTGTGTTTCATTCCCAATGAAAAGGGGCGTCGAGAGGATTTTCAGCAGCGTCGACCACTCTGGTCAGTGCCGGGATAACAAAAACAAACTGTGTGTTTGTTGAAGAAATGTTTGAGACGTTAAAGTTAAATTGTCTATTTGGCCAAGACATTCTCACATTGTGGAGCAGCAAACCTTAGCACCACTCAAGCCTCCATAATATCATGTGACATCATCTTGTCACCTTCTAGTCACCACAACTGCTATCACTCTCTGCACTATCACAGTTTATTATAGCCAAGTATAAAGGGCGACACAGGGATCAACAAACACAAAAGACGTGTCTCTGAAAGGACGAAAAAAGACTGCAAATTCTTAAAAATGCATCTTTTCTGTGGACGGTGTGAAGGGGAGGGAATGTAAACTCCGCCAGGCTCTCCGTTGCCTGTTTGACCATGAGGGTCACCTGGTGCAGCAACCCGTGTAATCTCAGGAATAGAAGGAGAAATAGCGTCCCCACAAACCGTGGAGAGACCCCTGGAAACCAAAATTGTCTGACACAAACTAACTGTGGAGTTTATTCTGGGTTTTGCTCTTTTCATGTGGCCGTTTTAAACTTAATTGCTTTTTTTTTTTTTCTGGGCCAGCACAGGACAAAAAAAGAGCAAAGGTAAATGGACAAAGTGGTGCAGACACCAGCAGGCAGATTTGTCTACTGCTCAGGATTCAGCGGTGTGTAAAAGTTATTTTATCTATGATTCAACAACAGAATCAAACATATATAATATAAGAATATAAGACCACGGAGAATGATTTAGGAAATTGGTGATCAGTAATGTTTTTAATTGACAATTAAGGCAGATATATGTACATATACTTTTGTCTAGAAAGTGATACTAAAATGTTTTTCTTTTCACAAAGTCTCTCAGATTGATTACAGGTGGAATAAGTAAGCTTGTAAAAATATGACTCCCGGCAAAGTCTTCATGCTTTACTTGCTACCACTCAAAGCGGGTCAAACTGTGTACATTAACAGTTAATAGCACTATTGTTTCTGAGAAGAATGTCCTTTATCTCTGGAACAACATGGAAGTCTCCCTCGTTTATCCCGGCCCCACATCTCTGTCTCCTCCCTGCTCTTTTCCCACTTCGGAGTGAATGTAATCAGCTGTGACATGAGAAAACGCGCTCTCTGTCTGTCAGGACTCTGCTAGTCTTCTGCTGACAGTCCTCTGGTGACTCCCCCCCCCCCCCAAAGAGAAAACAAG